>NW_026916082.1:3650000-3926033 GCF_034315485.1 Pezoporus occidentalis | reverse complement strand
CCCTGCACCCAGCCAAAACTTTGCGCTATTATTCTTTTTCCGCCTCCCCCAACTCCCCCCCCCCCATCTCCGCTGGTCACGCACACGCGCGGCCGCGGCCACAAGCCCACACTTACTTTTATTCTCCTTCTCGATCCGCTCCAGGTAGCTGGCGGCCTCCAGCAGCACCTGCACGTTGTAGAGGAAGGTGTCCATGCCCGCCGCGGGGCTCGTGTTGCAGATGTCCCCGAGGGGGCACCGGGCCCCGCCGGCCTCCCCTGCGCCCCGCGGCTCCCTCCGCGGCCGGCCGCGCTTCCCCATGCCCCGCCGCGCCGCCGCTTCCCTGTGCGGCGCTGCGTACGCGCCTGTCCCCCCGTCCGTCTGCCGGCGAGCCCCGCGGCCGCCGCGGTCCTAGCGCTGCCGCCGCCGCCCGCCCCGCTGCTGTGTCGCCCCACGGGCCGCCGCCGCCGTCCCGCCCCCCCCGCGCCCCGGCGGGGCGGCCCGGTCCGGCCGCGCCTGCGGAGTGCGAGCGCCGGCGGCTGCGCGGCTCCCGGGGTGCGGGGAGGGGAAGAGGGGGGAGCGGGCGGCGGGGCGGGGGCGGGCTTGTCCCGGGATGTGTTGTGGCCCCGCACCGGCAAACGGCCCCCGGGGTACGGAGTCGGTGGTGGCACGGTGCCGGGGAGCCGGTGTGGCGTGGGGGCCCCGCTGCACCCGCCTCCAGGACGCAGAGGCACAGCAGGGCCGGCCCTGCCCCTACTCACCCCGTGTCACCTCCCGCCACTGCCCGAGGGTCCTCCCCTGCGCAGGGACCCGAGGGGACAGCAGCCTGGGGGTGCCCTGGGGGTGATGGGGGCTGGGGACACCCCATTATGTCCACAGACCCCCCCGGCACGGAACACCGGTGGTTTAACATCAAATGACTCCTTTTTTGAGCAGTGTCCCCCGTACAGCCCTCCCCCCCTGTACAGACTCCAAAAGTTGTTAATAAATGAATTTGGCCCAAAGCAAATCAATGCTGGGGAGCAGGCAGCGGGGGCACCAGCCACCCCCAGCCCGTGTCTGTCCCTGCGGTCAGGGCTCGGCACAGCGTGGCTGGGATGTATCCTTATTTTCCCCTTGTTCCGCAGCCAAGCGAGTAGAGAGAGAGTCTGCCCCTGGGAGAGAGCAGGGGGCCTGACCCAGGCTGAGGAAGAGGAGAGCCTTCACACTTCCATAAGCCTGCTATCTCCGGCCTGGGAGCTTGGAGGGGGGAGCAGGAGGGGACCCCACTGGCACAGGGCTCCCTCTGACACCCTCCTGGCTCTGCTTCCACTCGTGACAGCAACGCCCAAGCCGTGCTGCCACGCTGTCAGTGTGAAACCCCGCTCCTGACCTGCCGGTCGGGTTGGTCTGGATCCAGCAAGGAGCCCTGTGGGAGCACCCAGGGTGAAGCATCGCCCCAGAGATGTGCTGGGGAGTGGGGACATGTTAATGCCCGGTGCTGTGGGGCTCCCTGGCCTCATAGGGGTCACCACTGGCTGGAGGTATGGGGGGAAGAGAGGTCGTGGTGTGTTTAAAAGATGCCATATTAGTAAGTGTTAATTGGTACCTGGAGCCCGCAGTCACAGGACCTGAATCACCCGAGAGGGGATGATGCCCCAAACGGCAGCGCATGCAATGAAGTCCCTCTGGCTCCCAAATGCTGGGGGCTGGCAGGCTATTTTTGGGAAGCAGGGCTGCAGGATTTCTTGGGTCATGTGTCCTGGGAAGGGCACGTGCGAGAGCCAGGCTTTCCGGATGGCTCAGCCCAGCCTCTCCCATGGCCATGTGGCACCTCCACGCTGGCAGCACCACACAGCTCCTGCCCTAAGACACCACGACTCGATCACTGCATCTGGCAGGCTGCCCCTGCTGCCATCCGCAATGCACTGATGGATGGCACGGGGATGGATCAGCAGTGCTCAGGGATGGGAAGTCCCAGGAAAATTAGGGGGGGGGGGACGGGGACGGGGGGGACGGGACACAAACCATCATCTGGATTTAGACATGGCCTGGAGAAGAGCAGGGAAAACAGAGGTGGAGCCTGGGAGCAGGGAGCAGAGTGGGATGGCATGTTGCTGCCTGGCTGGAGTGTGCTCTATCCCTGCAGGCATCTGGCCATGCAGAAGAGCAGGATTTCAGCTGCTGACCAGCGCAGGGGGTGGAGGTGGGAGCCAGGCTGAGCCATAAAGGACTCACAATGTGCTTGGCTTTTATTAACTCCACTGACTAGCTGAGATAAGACGCAATTCCCACTTTACACGTGTGCACTGGCAAACGCTCATTAAAACATCAGGCAGAAAGTCTCTGGCTTTCTAATTGCACGAGGACTGCGCTGGGGATGTCTCAGCCCTGGTTGCATCTGCTGGAAACCTGGACACGAGCAGCTGCCCAGCTCGCTGGAGTGCTGAGGGCATTATTCCGCCTGCTCACCAGCAGAGAGAAGAAAGCTTTCCATGACCTTAGCTTAAAATCCTTACTGAAAACACACCCAAGGCAGCAGAGGCAGCCAGCACCACACTGCTCAAAAATCAGATCATTTCAAAGCCTTATCCCCTCTCCCAGAAGAAGAGGAGGATGTGTATGGTCACACTGCAGATCCTGTGCCTAACAGCAGCATCTTATGTTACCTAACTGCATGTCTTGGTCCTCCTCTTGCACCTGCACAACCCTTCTCCTGGGATTTTCTGGATGCTTTGTATGGATCGGTGCTGATTCAGCCGTCAGGAGCCAGCACTGCTTTTCCCAGTGTGACATCCCCAGGTTTGAAGCCAGATTAATCATAATTTGGATTCCCTTCCCTTCTAGCTATGTTCCAGGATAACTTGCTTTTAAAGGTACTTCTACCGAGGAAAGCAAGTGTCCCCCAGGCAGGGTTCAAGCAGCTCTGCTGTTCTGGCCAGGCTGCAAGATGTCCCAAGACATCCCCAAGAACCTTGGTGGGTCTGGCCCAGCTCTGGGTCCCGGCTACCAGCCCCACAACCCCTGACTAAGTGGGACCATGCCCTGGGCCCTTTGATGCTCTCTTTCTTCCTCTGGGGTCCATCTTTGGCCACCAGCAGCAGGGTGCCGAATTGGTCTGGCTGTGCTCATGCTCTGCTGCAACAGCCCCTTATCACAGCTCCCACCTGGATCCTGGGAGTCCATGCATGGTTGGGGCTTTGGTCGAGCATTGGAGACTGTGCCTGGACATCTCCCATGGTGCTTGTACTCAGAGACAGGGCAGGGCATGGCACAGCTCAGGCTATTGCCTGTTGGTGATGCCGGGAGGTGCAAGAACGCTTACCTGTCCTGTCTGCTCCTGGGACAGCAGAGAGATGTGGCATCTGCTGGGGAATGAGGTAGGGAGATACCAGCATTTCCAAGGGAATGGCCCAAGGGCAGGATTTCCAAGAGAGCTGGCTCAGGACAAATGAAGTTTCTAGGGTATATGGGCTGGGGGTACATTGCAGTAAAGGGTGGGCAGGGGGAAGCACATCGAGACATCTGAGGGGCAGCCCAGAAGGAGCAATAAGGGAGGAGGTTTTGCAACATCACCAGCTCCACACATCCAGCAGCCGTGGTCCAGCGCCCTCATCCACGACAGCCTCCTAAATACAGCCAGTTAAGTGCATGCTGTCTTTATTTTCCTTCTCTTCTCCTTTGTTCAACCTTTGAGCTCACCCCGAAGTCTTATCATCAAGTTCTTCTCTGCGAGGCAGTGGTTGAGTTGCTTCTTAGTGGAGGGACCAAGAGGAGCCCTATGGGCCTCCCCCCTCCATCTTTGCAATTGTAAGTTCTCTCTCTCAGAGGCTGTGAGCTGGCATAAGCTCCTCTTGGCTCTTACTCGTTCTCTGCCGTTTTTACTTGGCCTTTCACAGTAGTTGCTATGCAGTACTGATATAAAAATAATAGAGGATTCTTTCTTGCCCACCCTGAAGGGAAAGCATACATATGGTCTGAAACTGCATTGTGCCAGCAGGCAAAAGCACATCTTTCAGTGGGTGGCTTCACTGCTCAATATTCCCACTGGGTCTGGGTGGCTCTGGAAGGGGTGGATGGGATCTGCTGAGGTGGGTGGGAAGATGGACGTGGCAAAAGGCTGGAGAGCGTGTCCCTGATGAAATGGGCTGAGCGGAGGATCTAGTTCTCCAGCTGCTGAACGGGAAACTGTACACCACTCCTAGGAATACATGGATTGATCCTCGAGTCCAGGCTGGCGGATAAAGAGAAGGTCGTTTGACACTGCTCCAGGCAGGGAGAACTTGTGATACTCGCAGTGTGCGGTGTCGCATGCTCTGGCTTTGGGGTTTTATGTTAAGCGCCATGTCTGTGACATCCAACACGTTGCTGAGGTTTGTGCTCTCTGGGCCAGGGCCGAGGGGCTGTTAGAAGCAGGATGTGTGGCAGGAAAAGCAAAGAGGGACCCACACCCCCCAGAGGATGGTAGTTTGAGCCCTCTCTCGCTATCAAATACCTTGTGTCCCTCCTCCCAGCTTTTTACTGATTTCATAGCAAATAACCTCCCGATCCCACTGTGTTTTGATGCATTAACTCAGGACAGGCTTCCCAAGGTGCTGACAGCTATGAAACCACTCGTCCTTGGGACCGAGCATGAATTTGAGGTGCTCAGGTGCCTCATTTTTCCCTTGCTTCCCCCCAGGTCTCATGTCTTGGTGGGCCAGCTGCAGAAAAGGAAGCTTAGAGGAAGAGAAAGGCAGCAGCTGTAAAGGAGAAATGTCCTGGGAGGTTTCCAGACATTCTCCCACAAGATGATGGAGCGCATGGAAACGATGCCCAGGGGTTCGCAAGGATGTGGGCTCAGTTTCGCCCTCCCCAGGGCCATCCCTTCAGCAATACCTCATTTCTGCTTTGCGACACCTTTCAGAGCCTGGGCTCGTCACACAGTGTGTACAAAGAGGAGATCCCAGCTACACACAGGCAAATCAGTGCCCATGGATTTCGTGGCTGAGTTGGGCTTTGCAGCAGCTGGGGCTAGCATTAAGGTGGGAAATCCATCAGGGCACAGCCGATACTTGACTCCAGTGATGGTAACAACATAATCACAGTGCAGAGTTACCCACTGCCCTCGCAGGGGCCCAGGGGTTGTTCTGAACCAACGGCTGGGTACAGGTTTAGTTTAAAAAGTTAATTACATTTTAGAACAGAAGTCATGCCCGGCCCTGCTGTCACTGCTCCCCTGCAGCCAGGAGAAGGGGTCAGTGCCCAGGGGGAGGCTGCAGGAACCTGCTGATGGGCACAGGCTGTGGGGTAGGTCTGGACACAAGGACGATGCTCTCAGCCCTACTGCCATGCCACAGTGAAGGCAGCCCCTAGCCACAGTGCCAACAAGGATGGAGACCGGCTGGGGAAGGGAGCACGTGGCTTGGAGGTGACAGTGCTTCCCAGGAGGAGCATCAGTTTAGGAGGAAGCTTGGGAGCAGCTGGTGCCACCAGCTGCTGGCTCTGCCAGGTCAGTGTGGGAGCAACACATCAAGAGCTCGTGAGTCTCACAGTGTAATTACAGTTGCCCAATGATTTCCTTCACTTCTCACCAGCATCTCCCTCCAACACCTCCTTGGCCTGCGGCTCGCTGTGCCTCTGTGAGACACTGGCAGGCAGGTTCTGACCACAGGAGCTGATCCAGGAGGGTTTCCCGGCACATCCCAAGAACAGAAAAACCCAGCAGTGTTTGGATGCAGTTTTGCTCATCTTTACTTGCTTGACATCCTGATGTTCAAATACAAATTGACCATCCCTGCTGCTACTCAGAGCACTGGGTGTCGTAAGGGGAGGGCAAAACCAGAGGGGATCTGCTGGGTCATTTAGTCCAAGTATTCTGAGCAGTCACATCATATAATCCCCTTCACAAATTTCCCAGCCTCCCAGCAGCCCCCACCAGTTAATACCCATTTGTTTGTGTGCCAATGTTATCTATGGTTTAAAAGCTGTTCTCTCTCCCCCGTATTTCCCTACGGCTTCCTCCTCGTCCTCCTCCACCTCCTCGCGCTGTAACTAAGGAGCAGGACCATGCATCCTCCCAGGCTGCTCCCACTCAGCATCCTCCACTGTCTCCCTGGCCATGGCTGATTGTTGCACCAGTCACAGCATCTCTGCTCCTGGTTTGCTGCCCCAGCCATGCACGTGCATGGATTCCAATTTCTGAGCAATCCATTGACAACCATGTCACAGCAAACCCAGACTCTCCTCTTGTGCAGGTCCTGGCTCCGTTGAGTGACATCCCCACCTCCTCTGCTCCCCTTCACCAGTGCGTCAGCACTTTGCAGCTCATTTACTAGTCCTCTGGTTCCGCTAACGTGTTGCATGGTGCTGTCAGATATGTCTGAAGAAGAGATTTGATCCATTTCATTGCCTGGCCTATAAAACTCTCTGGTTGTAAAGGAATATTTCGGTGTGACCTGTTCATTGCACTTCAACCTTTTCCCTTCCTCTCAGGGCCTTCGACTGTTGTTTCCTCCAGGATGCCAGGTGCCATAGGATCACACAAAAAGCAAACTGCTTGCAGAGCAAGACCAAAGAAAAGGCCCCAAAGCAGGGCTGAGGGCAGGTGGGTCCCCGGCAGGGCTGGTCAGGCAGCACAGCACACACCTTGCTTAAATCAGCAGCTGATTGTGGGTGGCGTCTTCAGCAGGAACTGGTTTGCTCCCTGTTAGTGCCCTGCCTTGGTTATTTCCCTTCCCGGGCACTCCTATGGCCACCCTTCCTTCGTGCAGGGCTCACAGAACACAGGCCTCTGGGTGTTGGCTCTCAGAAAGCTGGCGACAGAGAGGAGTACAAATGGTCTGCTCCCTGTTTCAGGCTGCTGAACCCGGTGGCGGATGACTCAATCCACACCACCCAGTTTAAACCTTAGGCTGCCGTGAGACTTTGGTGCTGATTGATTTTCCCATTGCCTGCTCCACCACAAGCATCACTTTGATAGAATCATAGAATAGTCAGGGTTGGAAAGGACCTTAAAATCATCCAGTTCCACCCCCCCTGCCATGGGCAGGGACACCTCACACTAAACTGATGATGCTGAAAGGTGCTGTTTGCAGAGGTACTGTCTTAATCTAGCCAGAAATTCTCTCAGCACCTTCAAGAAGCTGATCCTAGAGATCCTGGTTCAGACCTACCCCTGCTTATTTGTATACCACTGAGAAAACACTCCAGCAAGACAGCCCCATCCCTCACAGGGCTCCCAGCCTCCAGGGAATGGAGGAAAATGATTTATTGGGGTGCCCAGGATTAGCAAGAGGATTTGTTATGTTCAAAATGCTGGGGGTGATTCAGTGTTGAAGGCTGAGGGATGGAGATGCGAACGTGCTGTGGGTTGTGGTGGCTGAAGCAGGATGGTGGCAGCAAACCCTGCCTGGGGATGGTGGGGGAACCTGGTGGTGGGATGCCTTTGGCACAAGCTCGGTGCCAGGAGCTCAGGCACATGGGTGATGAAGAAGGAACAGGGTTGATTTGATGGGCAGCTGAGCTGAAGCACTGGATCATATCGGGATATACAGGACATGGCCACCCAGTGCTGCCAGCAGAAGCAGCCTGCAGGGCTGCAATGCGGGAAAGCCACTGGAGAAATGCAGAGATGGGGGCTGTGGGTGGGGGGAAGCAAAAAGTCACAGAGTGGTTTGGGTCGGAAGGGACCTTAAAGCTCATCCAGCTCCAGCTCCCTGCCACAGGCAGGGACGCCTTCCATTAGACCAGGTTGCTCCAAGCCCCGTCCAACCTGGCCTTGAACCCTGCCAGGGATGGAGCAGTCCCAAGGCCGTTGGTGAGGTGACCCAACACCACACATGATGGGCACCGCCAGCCCTTTGTGCTGAAACCAAACCCGTGAAAACCCACTGGATGCAGGCGTGCTCCCTGCCCAGCCCTGCCCCGCGCGGGTTTCACCCAGCACGGTCAGAGCAAAGCCATAAACGAGAAGGTGCCTGTTTTGCACCGCCTGCCCCAGCTGCCGTGCAGATTGCAGCTGTTTGTCCCAGGCACGTTGGCCGCAGTACTCGTCGGGTCAGTATTTAATTGCCTCTCCCTAACGACGCACGAGGCAGGGTGCAATTTGCCAGCGCTGGTCAAACAATACAGATAAACCTGGGTTACACACAGAGGCAGCGGAGCGGGGAAACCACTGCCTGATTCTGCCCCCCTTTGGACCCGGCGGCTCCAGACATGGGCGGGATGTGAAACCATGGGTGCCTTGGCCGTCGGGAGGAGGAAGGAACATGTCCAATAACAGGAGACACCCTCTTGTGCTGTGCTGAGCAGGGGTGAAGTGTCCCCAGCGTCACCAGGGCTGGGCTGCCGTGTGCCAGCTCAGGGGCTGGCCGTGTGCTGTTAGAGCTCAGCACATCCCTTTGCTTGGGCTTCCTTTTCTTCTTCTTGAATTTCAGATGTAAAGATAAAGGAAGATTTCTCTCTCTGCTCTTTTTTGACCTTAGTGGTGTGAGCACATATATGGGAGATGGCAACGACCTCAACTCTTGCTTGGGAAACACCCAGCTGGACATTAAAACCTTAAACTCAGGAGGCAGAAGAGCTGCCCTAACACCAGTGTGGGCCCTCAGGACCTTGGCTTCAGCAGAAGCAGGTAAAGAAGGGAAAGCTCCATCCCGCAGCTGCATCTTCTCACCCTGTGATGCTCAGAGCATCTCTGCCTCTCTGGCTCCCCTTGCACCCCAGGCTCAGGCCAGGGGACGGGGATTTCACCCAAATGCTATAAATAAGCAAGGAGAGTTAACAATTAGCCTGCCCTTGCAATGTGAGCGCTGAGAAAGCAAAACACACCCTTCCTTGTACTGCCCAGGGCACAGACCTGTGTTTATGACCGTGTCTAATACAGACATGTAGCACAAAAGAAGATACAAATGGGTAATCCTCAATATTGATAGGGAAGGGCAGTTACACAGACTGTGGGTGGATTTCAGTGCTCCTTAAATATGTACACTAACTATGCTGTTAGAGTCGCTTTCAAAGTGCTGCACGTTTGCAGCGTGCTCTAAATTGCTCAGAAATTAATTATGGCCATTAAAACTAATCGGGGAATCACTTGGGTTTGGACACCCCAAGTATGTTTTAGGATGGTGGGTGTATGACCCCGCCTATGCCGCAGTGACACCCATGGATCACCCACTTTGTGCATGGCTTTGCAGGAGCCTGATGGCTCTGCCTCACCCTGTTCGGGATGGCGCCCGGCTCCTGCATCCCACCCCTGGACCACTCAGCATCCTCGTCCCATCGCTAACACACCACACGCACACTGTGAAACCGGCTGCTCCGTCACCAGGTTGCACATTAACACCCACACCTACAACACGGAGTAATTTACGGGAAACTCACATAACTCTCAGATAACCATGTCCCGGCACCCGGCATCCTGGCACCCGATACCAGACGTGCGCCGGGCGCAGCGGCCGCCACCGGCGCCTGCTCGGACACAAGCTGGGTGGAAGCAAACAAACACCAACAAGGCCAAAAAGGGGCCGTTTGTTTGAAGGTGCCTGGAACAGGAGGAAACCGAGGGTGCGTCAGATGGGAAAGCACAAAGCCAGCAGGGAAACGGGGTTTATTTATAACCCTCCAGAGGACGGCCATGAACAATGGGCTGGGAGGTTTAATCCCACCCTGACATGGAAAAGGAACCTGGCACAGCGGAGCAGGGGAGCCCTGGCCGGGTGAAGAGCTGCACGGGGCACATTTCCTCCCTGGGGTGGGAGGGAGCACCCATGAGCAGGCAGGTGTGCGGGTAGAGCCCTGTTCCCATGCAGCGGCAGCCCTGAGCACGTTTCAGAGCAGGAGGTGCAGCAGCAACTGCATCCTGCTCACTGGGAGCAGTCCTCACGTCCTCACCTCTAATGGTGTTTCTCTTGCATACAGGGAGCGTACAGGTGAGCCATGGTGGGTGCAAGTCACAGCCCTGCCGTGTTTCCCAAGCTTGGGAAATTGGAGGCAGCAGCCAAAAATGGTAGGTACACACATGTACCTGTGTGCCTGGAGAAGCCTGGCTGGCTCTTTGATCATATGCTGGCCATAGGCTGACATGGGAGAATGCTTCCTGCATGCCAGACCTTTTTAGCTCTCCTTATGGGAATATGCGCCTGTTGATCTGAGTTTCCCAAATATTAAGCTATTTGTGGGCTACAGAACCTTGGGCACCAGGGCAGGCAGAGCAGCCTTTGCAGTTCATCTGGCGGTGGAGAAGCTTGTTCCTGACCCCTGGATCTAAAGAATTTGCCCTTTTAAAGCATGGCTAAACCCAGGCTCATTCTGGCTGCCTCCTCCTACCTGTGCTCTAAAGCAGCTCAGGAAGGAGCAGTGTGCCCAGTGCTACGGCTTCAGAGTCCACATCAACCAAGAGGAGATGGTGATGGGAGCTGGGCACAGCAGTTCCTGTGCTAGCACTGCTCCAGGGATCCCGTTGCAGCCTGGGGTGTCCATGGCCTCACCACGCTGTCCGGTCAGCACGATGCCCAGATGGCAATTGCATGGCTGTCCCTGACAGCTCTATGGCAGAGCTCAAGCTTCTGTTCCAAGTTACTGAGTTAGGGTAAGAACCACTTTTCCTTTCTCAAAACCTGCCAGAGCCGGGACCATCCCAGAGGGATAATTCACAGCTTCCCCTTCAAGCACCCACATAGGTATGGACAGGGTCCGATTGAGAAACAACCGTTTCCTGCCCAGCCAAGCAGGAGGAGGGCTCGCAGCCACCTCCCACAGCACCCCCTCATTTCATTAGGAACAAACCTCAAGGCACTGAAGAAGCTCAGGATCACAAGTGATGGCTTAAACAGAACGGCACGTCGGGATCTTGCTGCTAATGCATTGACCCATGGGGACTGCATGAGCCTGTGTCCTCTGCAGGCCTGGTGCACCTTTGCATTGCCTGTGTAGCATGTATAGGCATTGCTTAAACTCCTTCCACTTGGTGTCTAGGGCTCTGTCAGGACAGGTACTGCTTTACCTGCAGTGCAGACAGCATTTATACGGATGCCGAGGGACCATGGCTCTGAGTTCCCATTCTCAGAGTAAACATCTATTCAGTGCCCAGTAAATCAGTGGCATTGACAGCCCTGGTTAGATGTAAATGAGAGCAGGGGCTGGATTTCGAGGCAGCAGCGCTCCCCTGCTTCGGGTGGCAGCTCCTGGGGTGCACCAGCACTAAAGGCTGGGTGCTGATCTTGCAGAGGCTTAGCTCAAAGCGTGTCACTTGCCAAAACCTGCCCCCAAAAGACAGCACAAAATGAGCCACAGCAAGCTGTGCCATGCACATGTGGGGTTCGGGGGCTGAAGGAGCCCTCTGGGAGCCCAGTCCCTCAAGGGCAGCTGTTGACCTGCTCGTGCACTTGTACATTGCTTTCAAGCCTAAAATGCCTCATGTAAGAAAATCATCGAATCACAGGATGGGCTGGGTTGGAAGGGACATTAAAGCTCACCCAGTTCCAACCCCCTGCCATGGGAGGGACGTCTTACATGAGACCAGGGTGCTCCAAGCCCCGTCCAACCTGGTGATCATCATGAACCTTTCCCCTTGGCCCCCCCAGTTTGCACAAAGCTCATTTAGATGAGGGGTCAGGGCTCTGTTTTTCCTTGGGGTGTTCATAAAAGGCTCAGCAGCCCCCAGTGAGGGGCTGGCATCTCAACAGGCCAACAAGCACAAGGGTGCCTGCAGGATGGTCCAGTAGCACTTGACAAAGAGCTTCTGTCCTCACCCTGGGAGAACATCTGGGGCTTCTCTAGTGCCATAAAGCAAATGAGACACAGGAATCAAACCCAATGGAGTAAGTCAGCCCAAAACCAGATACCAGAGAGGGACTCTTCATCATGGACAGAAGTGATGGTGGGTTAAAACTTACACAGGAGAAGTTTAGATTGGATATAAGGAAGAAGTTCTTTACTGTAAGGGTGGTGAGGCACTGGAATGGGTTGCCCAGGGAAGCTGTGAATGCTCCATCCCTGGTGGTGTTCAAGGCCAGGTTGGACAGAGCCTTGGGTGACATGGTTTAGTGTGAGGTGTCCCTGCCCATGGCAGGGGGATTGGAACTGGATGATCTTAAGGTCCTTTCCAACCCTAACTATTCTATGGTTCCATGATAACATCTGCTTATAACAAAATCACTCCAATACCCAAACACTCTCACATTACACAGACAATGGCAGAGCGAAATGTGCCAATGTGCCTCTTC
The DNA here is from genome assembly GCF_034315485.1 of Pezoporus occidentalis. Lineage (NCBI taxonomy): Eukaryota > Metazoa > Chordata > Aves > Psittaciformes > Psittacidae > Pezoporus > Pezoporus occidentalis. The sequence goes on along the minus strand of NW_026916082.1, from coordinate 3,913,869 downwards.
CAAGTCATTTGTGAAGTTGGCCCCATTAAACCCAGGAAGGACCAGCTGCTCCAGCTGAATGATCCCAGGTAGATGATGTGCCAGCCAGGAAATCAGTGCTTAAATGGATGAACTTATTATATGTAAACACTGTTGAATAAATCTAAATAAACTCTGCTTATTTATACAGCATATTCCTAGTGCTGGTTGAATATTGACTCCTGCCAACTTTAAAGTAAAACTGAAGCCAGGCAGGGTCAATTATTTAATGTCTCTGTAGATATAATTAGCATGTATAATAAGTATATACCAATATACGTAATCTGTGTAATTACAGGTATTGGTGTTTGGGTTGTCTAGGCAGGTGGAAAGAGTAAGAGCTGAAAACACCCTGCTACTGCCCACTAGAGAGGGAAGGATGCTTAAAGTCACTGTTATAAGAAACTGGTGGATGATATTTGGGAAGGGAGTTACTGACCTGTGTTCCCTTTCTGCTGAGTGGATTTGACTGACAACTTCTCCATCTTCTTCATCCACATAAAGAAGAATTGAGGTTGGAAGTGTCCGACATCCAAGGGCAAAGGGCTGTGTATAAACCACAGCGACTGCAGTGTATTCACAACAGCTCCCGTAGGTCACTTTTGGCACCCAGCAAAGCTGTAACTCAGGATACGATGAGGTTCTGGTCCTCTGGAGCATCTCCAGCTGCCCCAGTGCAGCACGTGCCCAGGTACACCCCATCTGCACCCCACAACACCCAGCCAATAGGGGCTGGGCTGTGTTTGTCCTCCCTGCAAGCTCCCTGCACCGGCAGGCACAGCTCGGGGCTGGGTTCGTACAGGTTTGATGGGGTTTGCAAGTCTGCAGCACCTCTGTTCCTCAGCTGTGGGACAGAGGGGAAAGGAAGGGGGTAATGTCCCAACAGCTGCTTCACTGCATCTTGGCCACTGGGACTTCAAGTGTCCCCCAAGCCCTAGGGCCAGCTAGTGCTGGGTCAGGTCCCTGCATCACCATTAGCACTCAGAGACCCTGAAGGGCTGTGTTCATTAATGTCAGTTAACTGCCCTCAACACCTTGGATACAGGTCAGCCACCCACAGCAACCTCCCCTTTCCCATCCCCGCAGGAGCATGGAAGAGAGGGAAAGGGCTCAGGTGCCAGGATGTTCACCGGGACACTGATCCCTGCAAGGTGATCAATCTGGTTGCCATGCTGCTGGGTTTGGGGGCTGCTTTCCCCCTGCAGCTCAGGAGTCATTTAGCTCCTGATGCATCAAGCTGAGGGCTGAACGCTTGCTCTTCTGCAGCTCTCCATAGCACCCAAACACGCTCAGTCTGTTGAGTAAAACCAGGCCATTGAGCCAAGTGCCTCAGTTCAGGCGATGTTTGCACTTTCTGTACCTTTGGGAGCAGAGGGATGAGTGCTGTGCCTGGCGAGGAGGGCAGAGAGCAGCCGACATGCCGAAGGTCACAACCAGCACGAGGTTCCTGCTCAGAGCCATGCCCAGAACAGCACTGCTGCCCAGAGCGTTTCAGTTATCCCCTGCGGAGCTGGGCTGCTCAGCACCCTGATAGTGCAGGGGACAAGCTTTGGGTTTGCAAATAACATTTGCACATGAAAACGTTGCAAAAGCTACATCCATTGACATGCAGTCATACCAAAGTACTGCTGCAAATGCAAAAGGAAAGGCACCTGGAAACCATGGCACTGAAGCAGGCAAGACAGAAAGGTGCAGGATCCTTTGGCACTGGTGGATTCTGCTTGTTTCTCTCTGGAAAGACAGTGAGCCCTGGGAAGGGCCATCAGCAGCCCCTCAGTCCTCTGGTCAGTGGAGGTGAGGGGCTGGGCAGCTCTGGCACAGCTGGGGTGAAACATCTCAAATCAGTTACTCGCCTCCATCTGGCATCCCACCTGGGACTGACAGGAAACACTGCCTCCACAGGTGGGGAGACAAGGACACAAAGCCAGGAGGGGACATCCCCTTCCCTGCGTGCTGGTGACAGCAGTTACAGCAAACATTTCCAGGTGAGGTGCTCATCCCAACAGTCTGCTTCCCCTGCTCCCAAAGCCCTCCAAAACAAGGAGCATGGCCCACTTCTGGGTGATGCATCTTCACAGGCTGTGACAGTGACCCCGCGGCCAGACCCTGTGTGAAATGCAGCCAGGGGCTCTGCCAGGATAATGCTGCATGATTCCCTGTTCATCCCGCAGCACCAGGTCTGTGGCATGGCACAGCTTGGTTTGGAGGTGAAAGCTGAGGACCTGCGTGATAGGGATGCACTAATGTCACCCCAAAGCATAAGATCCTCGAGGGGGAAAGGTCAGCATCTGTTTCATGTGAGTTCAAGCATTTGGTTTTCTCTCCCCAGGGCAAACGTTGACCGGGGATAGGAAGGAGAAACTGGGAAAGTCAGGCAAGAGAGACTGAAAAGGGAGCTCTGTGAAACATGTGCTCTGGCTGCTTCCAGCTGTTGATTTTCCTTTATGCACTTCATTTACAGGCAGATCCCCAGTAAGAAGCACTGACAACAGCTTACACTTTATAGAAGTCAATGTCTTTTCCTCTCTTGGAGACAATTTAGAGCATCTGTCCCTTTGACCATCATATATGAGAGATAGAATAGTATATAATATAATCTCTCTATAATATATTAAAAATAACATTTATCTATCTCCATTCTCTCCCTTTTCTCCCCTTTCTCTGATTTTCCATGCACAGCAGTTACAGCACAAGCAGCTGACTCTCCCTTCTCAAGACTGACAAATAGAGAAAACCAGCTATAACAGATGAGAATGAAGCGCCAACTCGCCCAATATCCCACTTCCTACAAAGGTGAAGGGAGGACACTTGGAGAAATGCACAAAAGCAGGGTGAGCGCACAGTGATGCTGCCTGAGACCCTGCCCTCAGCCTCCAACAGCGCACAGTTCAGAGACAGGGACCAAGATGGCTTTGTCAGAATTTGCCTGCTGAAGGGCAAGAAGACACAAGTGGGTTGGCAGTGGCAAAGCACGGCGTTCCCTTGCCATTCCCTTGTAAAGAGCTACGGGAAGTCAGCACAACCTCCAGAACTGGTGCGGTTCCTCCACAGCAGCACGTTTCCCGATGGTTTAAAACTACTTCCTTCAGTGTAGATCTTCCCAGAGATGTGCCTTCCATGACTCCTGGTTCTCCATTCCAACGTGCCTGGGACAAACAGCTGCAATCTGCACGGCAGCTGGGGCAGGCGGTGCAAAGCAGGCACCTTCTCGTTTATGGCTTTGCTCTGACCGTGCTGGGTGAAACCCGCGCGGGGCAGGGTTGGGCAGGGAGCACGCCTGCATCCAGTGGGTTTTCACGGGTTTGGTTTCAGCACAAAGGGCTGGCGGTGCCCATCATGTGTGGTGTTGGGTCACCTCACCAACAGCCTTGGGACTGCTCCATCCCTGGCAGTGTTCAAGGCCAGGTTGGACGGGGCTTGGAGCAACCTGGTCTAATGGAAGGTGCCCTGCCTGTGGCAGGGAGCTGGAGCTGGATGAGCTTTAAGGTCCCTTCTGGCCCAAACCAGTCTGGGATTCTGTGGTTCAGATACCGCTCTCCTGAGGAGGAGCTCAGCCAGGCTCTGCCCCAGCCCCAGACACCCGAAGCTCTGTGGCTTCTGAGCCCTGTCCCACTGCACACCTTCCACAGGGTCTCCCATCACTTCTGCCCCAACCATCCAGAAATGCCGAGAGCCCTCAGTCGATGGGTGAGGTTGCTAGGGAGGGAATACTGAACATGAGGGAATTCTGCTCTCTGGAGAGAGTTTACAAGTGCAAAACCCCCTTCAAAACATCCTTCACTAGCTGAGAAAGCACGGGAGGACGGAGGGGAGCAGAGGTCTCGCCTGCTCCATTGCTGGGTTTTGAAATGAACCAGTACCGAAAGCGAGCCCAGCAGCCAGATGTCTGCTTTCATCTCGTTCCGCTGGAACTGGAATAAAGCCCACAGAAGCTCCACCGAAACACTTTCTTTGAGAGCTCTTTGTTAATGGCTTTCCGGCTGCAGGGAGCGAAGGCAGCAAACGTTAGAGTTTGATGCCATCTAAAGGCCGCCTGAGGTTTCACCGTTCAAAGGCTGCGTTTGGGACTCTAAACCACTATTTCACAGTGAACTCTTGTTTGCTCTCCAGCTCTCATCTTCAGGCTTCGCTTTATTTGCTCACAAGGTGATCAGACTTGACTGAAACTGTCCATGCTGTGTTCTGCTCCAAGTGCAAACTGCTTGGGTGCGCTTGCAGGTCCGGCTGGCACAGGTAACACGTAAAGCTTCCAAAGAACAGGCCTGCAGGGAAAGACAGGTTTCTCCACATGAAATTCTGGCAATCTTCTCTCTTAGAAACCTGAATTGCTGCTGGCTTTGCAACTGGGATTGTGGCAAAGAGCTGAGAAGCCTTAATATTAGGGGTGGGCTTTCTACTATTCCTGAAAGAGTCTGTGCAAATTTGGCCAATCTGCAAGTCTCTAAATGTAGGAGTTTACACAGGCTCTGCAACAGCTAAAATCCCCACCAAACACCCTCCTGGCATCCTCACCGAGCTGCTTGTGCCACATAAGCCACTCAGGTGGCAGTGCCCACAGAGCGGCCGCATAGACAGCACCAGGCAACTTCTCATTAGTGTTTTCCTATGAGCCCTCCACCTCATTTAACATCCTGGATAACCAAAGGAACAAACACGGACCCACACATCAATCCTGTGGGAGGGGGGATGCGTTTCCCCACCAGTGTGCAGGAAAGGGGAGGAACATTATCAGTGCTCATGCCAGAAGTTCCCACCAGATCCACATGCCCAGCGTGGGACTCGGTGGCTCTGTCTCCCTGCCCTTGGTTTCTTAGCAGTACATTGTATTTGAGAAGTTTCCACAGGGTGGAACAGCGAAAACTCAACGGTTTTGCAAACGGGACATCCAGAGAATAGAAAATCCTCAACTCCTACAAGGATTTATCCTACACGCTCAGCACTTTACAATAACTCAGCTGGCGCGACAGGAAAACACTGGTCCAAATGGCCTATTACAGCCTTCACCATGACATTATCATGCCTCCTTGTGATAGGGGCCCGATACTTTAGATCAGGCTCAAGTATCTAAAGTACACCTCTTTGGGCAACTTTTGCAGATCAAGCCCAATCTGGTTTGCCATGTAACCCTCATCTCCAGAACAGGTTTTCACAGTCTGTAAGAGAAGTCAGCAGGTGATCATCCAGGTCACAATGCAGATTTTAGCATGGCCATATGTAGACAAAAGTGGGCTAGAAAGATACACAGCCTTATAAACCCTTTGTCTTCCTTTATAAAGTTCTCAGATGGCAGCTTGCACGTCATTCCCCATAGCATACCCTGCTGCTTCTCTGTATTGCTGTTTCTTGGGTTAAGCATCCTGATAGTACTAATTACTTCCTATCACGTCAATGACCTGTTCTGAAGCTCATCTTTCCAAGTGCTCCTACTTCCCAAGATTTAAGCCTTTATATATGTTATGCCTGTTACGAACATCTACTTCATTTCCATGCGTTGGCTCGCAGAGTCTCAGATCCTTCGTGTAACACTGTGAGAGTCAGATCTAAGTAAAAATGAAGGGTCTGTTGTGGTTCATGGACTCATAGGAATAGAGAGAGTTCAAAGAAGAAAACTACAGATGCACTTGGTGTAACACAGCTTTAGCTCCTCTGTTTTGATAGTATCTGCTTTCAAGTTAGTGCAGCACGAAACAGAGCATGGATGCTCCTGGAGACAAACAATAGTAAGATATAGTCTGAATCTTGGTTTATTTAAGATGCTGAATCAAAATGAATGTCTCATGCACGGACTGAGCTCATGAAACCGCCACAGGCTCAGGGGGCTGGAGTTTTACTTTCTTGTCAACAGGCACAAAAAGGCTGATTTGTGGAAGGACAATGAAAATAAATATGTGTTGAATTCCTTACAGACATTTCACACAGTTGATGCAGCTATACAAACACAACACTGCAGCCTCTGTGAGTCCAAGGTATACCATATGCTGACAGGGCACGACACAGATGTCTTCAAGTAACTTTGCATTAGAAACCTTCCCGACAGAAAAAAACTTTGTTTTCATTAATAAAGTAAAAAAAATGGTGATTTCCACAAGCAATTCCCCTGCTCTGTACTGACAGCACTTAAACCACCCCAGTGCTGCGTCTTGGGCTGTCACATCTAAACCCATGCTGCAGAGTGAGACCAAGCAGACAGGTCAGTGTGCTCTGGGAGAAGAAAGCCCGCAGCACACACTCAGCTGGGGTTCGGGTTCAACCCTGCTGCCTGACAGCACGGTGTTGTTTTACCACGGGCCTGTCCTCTTTCATCTCCAGGAGCTGTGACAGAGAAAACAACCACTCTCTAATACAGTCAGACTGGTTTCTTGCACGGCTTTCAGAACAAGCACAAGAAAGAAGCCACCTTCAGGATAAGCTCTCAAGGAGTCACGTGCATAACCAAAGCATCTTTTAAACAAGCGAGCGATGTGGGAGTGCTGCAGGAACAAAAGGCCGCTCTGCACAACCCATCTATTTAAAATACTGTTTATTTGTGATTTAACATTAATTAGCATTACATCTATGAGCAATTTCCGATAACATTTATATATTTTCCACAGGACACAAGAGTTGGCTGGCTCATTCTTTATGCCAAAGCAAGGAAATAGAGGCATTAGCAAAAGGTGCAAATAGTTCACGGGTTGCATTTTAAAAAATATTTATGCACATTGCATTCATTTAAGATATATTCTTAAAAAAGTTATGAAAAGCGTCGTTCACAGGTTACTGTTTCTACACCTGGTGTAATACAACACGAGTAATGTAGAACATAAAAAGAAACAAAACCCAAAAGTTAAGCAACTGAAAGTTTCCACTATGATTAAAAACACTGATTCCAGTATTTAGTGATAGCTAGAAAATTGTTTCCAGGATCCATTCCAACATTGCGTTATCACACTTACACGGTCAAAGCTAACCAGCCCCCAAACATGCTATAATCAACATTTGTGCATGCCAAACCACTCTCCAGCCATATTTAACAATTATATATGGTATAATATTTCAACCGGCAGTTTGGGAATCACATGGATCTTTAAAATGTACTTCCTATTGCGATGGCTGATTTACAGACATTTGACACAGCGAAGAAAACCCTATGTTAATTTCTATGTTTAGTTTGTATTTACAATACAGTAAAAGTACTAAAATGACAACATCAGTAAAAATGAGTAAGTGGCAGTACCACCCTTACCCATGGCACTAGGCTCTGGTTTGCTCTGGGTTCACCCAAAGGACAACACGGATTCATGAGACCCTTTTACAATTCAAATGAAAGCGAAGAAGAAACCCAAAGTGTTGCACTCCGCATGAATCCATACAAATGATTTCAAACGTCTAATATGGAAATGTCACTTTGCTGATTTAATAAAAATATCCCACAATCCATAGCATATATTTAAAAAAAATAATCACCAAACTTTTACTTTCTTTTGTCTCTTCCTATTTTCTTACTATTTCACTTTCCCTTTTAACAGTTTTGTTTCCTTCATTTGGTTTTGTTAAGAGATTATTTTTCTTCATTCATTAGCAATACCATGAGAGAAAAATAAAACAACCCACAAGTAGTTTTTAAACGTGAATCCAGTTCAGTTTTATATGCTTTTATTTTCTGATTCCTAAGTCCCTGGATTCCTGAATTATATTTAAGTATACTCTAACCCAAGCATTCTTAAATACACTCTACTATTAAATGCTTGGTTCACATGCTTATAATACCTTTATACTGAGTGGTATACAAACATTTGAACATATAAAATCTTCTTTTTGTTTTGCCAGTTAAACTAAATTATCAATGTTAAGTGTATAAAACCCCCCCTTCTCGAAAAATAAGGGTGTCCTTCCCCCAACTGATAGAATAAAAAAGAAGTCTTCAAAAATTATATTTCACTAAAATGAAATATTTGGCAAAAAAGTTATTGAAGAATGGAATTCTTTAGACATTTTGTATAATTCCAAATAAACTTTCTCTTACACAGTTTTTTCCCTAATATTATGTGCCAGTGTATAATAGTCCTATATGATCTAATCTTAAAAAAGATTTAAAGGTGTGCTGTTAACACGCACCCGCTCAAACAGGGGTACAGAAACCAAATATATGGTCAAAATCACAATACAAAAATGTATGAGCTGGTTACCAAATGAGACAGCAGTTTTGAAAAGTCCTATGATCACTCAACAGCAACTTTAATGAAGACTTTGGCTGTACTGATCATTTTAAGGTCTGCAAAATACTCCAAGCATAACTTGCTGCCGCATACTGTGATGGTATTTGATCTTGCTATGATGGGAATTGAGCACCTGCCAGTGTAGTTCTATATGAAACTAATGAATGTTTCCAATCCTCATAGCAACTTTGGACACAGTTAAGAGAGAGATGAACTAACTTTCAATTACCATGAAAGGGTTTCTTTGTTTTTTTTTTGTTTGTTTAGTTGGTTTTCTTAAAGCAAAACCTCTTCCAGTTCCTTTTTGTTTAGGTTAAAAGTCCAGTTACTGCACACCCCTAACACTACGCTGTTAATGGTCAACTTAAACATTTAAAATGTGCAATGTCTCCTCGCAATGGAACTGCACTTACGCTTCTACCTTCTCCTTCTTTTTGCTCTTTTTCAGGAAAGAAGGAGTGCGGAATTTCTTCTTCTTCTTTGAAGGGGATTTGGAAGGTGACCCTTCAGGGGACAGGGCCTCTTCTATCTTTTCAGAGCTTTTAATTGTGATCTCCACGCTCTCCACAGTACTAGTGGTTAGCTGACTGACCCTCTTGGTGAGATCTTCTTCCATGTCATGTGCATCTTCCTTGCCGTTCACCACCACAACTGGCAGCTCCACAGATATTAGGTTAGCATTCTGGGTGTAGAGATCTTCATGGTTTTCTGAAGGAACAGACAATTTTGCAATTATTTCTGTACACTATCATGCAGAAAACCCCAGTATTGAAACAAAGCCTGTGAGTCTGGATTGTGATCCAAGGAATGAAACCCGAAGTGCTTAGATGTGTTTTTTTCCCCTTTACCCACACTTTCACTTGTTGTATGCAGACAATACTTTGAAAGGGTCATGAAAGGAAAACAGGGTGAAAAAACTAATCTTATCTCTGGCAGGTATACGTACAGCTCAAGCTATAGAGAGTATATACAAATACAGTCTGCATATATAGCATATACATGTAGTCTCAAGCACATTCAGAATTCCACTTCACTGCAAGAGACTACTTTATGAAAATGCAGCCATTCCATACAGGTGTTCTTGGAGAGCTAGCCTTTCAAAATGCCTTCTTAGACTTTGCTGGAAAAGTCTTAGGCAAAAAATCCTTATCTTAACACTTCCAGTAAAATAAAAATAAAATCGATTCCCTCCACCTTATTAATATCTAAGTTGAAACTTAGACCTGTGTTGGTTTCTGTTTGCCAGAACTAAGCATCAGGAAAGAACTGAGAAACACAGTTTTCTGGACAGAGTCCCACCCAGACTTGACAGAAGTGGGCTCTTTTTAGCTCAATTGGCTTCATGCAAGTGTAAGAATGCAGCAGAAGAGTGGATGACTCAGGTTATCAGAGCCATTGACATTGTACAGAAATTGCATGGAATACCTTCTAATTTTTCTGGGATATTTTGCGGGGATTGAGTTTGTGACTGAATTTGTGACACAGATGAACCGTCATCTGAGAATAATTCCTGTTCCGCATCTGCAGGACAAGATTTGAATTAGTAGCCATGCAAAGTAAAAATCAAGCAAGAATGTCAGTGCTAGTGCTACAGGATTTACAGCTCTGCATTGTGTTGTTCATGCTGACAACATCAAGAAGTTACAGTACACACTTTAAACTCCACAGAATTACAGACTTACACATTTATCTGCTAACAATCATTATATGTTAGTTTTTTAATAGAAAACATTAAAAAGATTGGCAGGGTTGCATTTCAAGTAGCATCTGTTTTATCTGTTAAGTCACACAGTTTGCTGTTACAGTAAGTTATTACACTATGCCCTGAATGTGGTATATAGTAACATAGTTTTATTACACAATATTAGTGGAGATGAATGTATAGTAAGTGTTATTGTTTAATAAAATATATATATGAAAATCAACCCTGAATTAGTAATTCCCTGTGCAACAGTAGTATTGGAAGATGTAAAAAGTGAAAGTAAATGAGTCTGCACATTGGGAGAATAAAATTAAAACTAAAAAACCCAAGACCAAACATCTCAGTAAAATTTTGCTCAGCTGGGCACAGACCTGAACTACTTGATCTAACTTTGATAGCAACTTTGAGGAGGAAGTTGGACTAAGATGAACTTCATGGGCTCTTCCAGCCTAAGTTATTCTATGATTCTGACAAAAGAAGTCACTATGTTAGTGTGGTTTTATCAACCCCATTTCTGTGTAAACCTTCCATTGCTTTAATGTTAGCACCAACCAACGTGAAGAAAAAAACCAAACCCCAAACCAATATTTAACAAAACAAATCTGTTGTCTCAAAGAACGATTAGTTCAAAGTAGTTGTCAATGGTAGATACTAATAACTAATAATTATACAGTAAAAATTAACTCATTCAATCTCAACACTTAAAAACACACTACTGACCTTCCAACCCCTGCTGCTTGCGTTCAACTGTTTTCTTATACTCTTCCAGTTCCTTTTCTGTGAGACGGCTGAATGGGTTGGGTGGTGCTGGTGGTGCATGCTCATCATCTTCAAATTGCATTGGCTGGGAAAGAGAAAAGCACAACATTTAACAAATGTGTTGAAAAACACAAAAGCAGCAAATGACCGAGCAGGACGTATGTGGTTAATGTCTCTTTTTTTTTTCCCAAATTTTGGTGACACCAGCTTGAGAAGGAATACAGAAGAAAACCGTAAGACGTATGCAGACAAAAACTAACCACTTAATAAACATTCACATAGCAATAAGTATTAAGTACTGAGCTTTAAATCACCATCCTTTTGCAGCAGAACAATCATATTTGAGGGTGGGGGGCTTTGTGTATCAAGGGGGACAGATTTAAAGTAGAGATCTGCCTCAACAGCTTACACCTCAGGAACTAACAAACCCTTCAGAGAAGTAAAACTCCTTTAGCAAGAGGGATTCAAAAATAAGGTTTCTCATATTTTTGGCAAATGCCCCAAATTCTAGGATTTTTCTTTGTAGGTAAGTAACTGCTCATTCACCAGTTTAGGAATCTAACTGGAAGAGCTCTTCCGAGAGGAAGAAAGAATACTTGTTTACAAAATATTCTTCTTGCCTGAAATAAATAAGCAAACTCAGGGTTATGGCAAAAGAATACTGGAAACCAAAATGAGGAAACAGATGTACTATTTCATGGACAGTTGGAAACCTCGTAGATCTATAGAATTCCAATTACAATTCATCACAGTTTGTTAGATAGCCTTATTAGGCATGTCTGTACTGTTTGGAAGTGAGTCTATTCTATTCAAGAAGAGATTAGTGCAGACAGGTCTCCCAAAGAGAAGAACGTTTCTAATGAAAGCTGCCTTCTATGTGGTCCCATCCCACCTTTTAAATTCAGTTATTCTGAGTATTATTTCCTTTAGCAGAATTTGCACAGACTGATGAAAAGATGATTTTTGGCACCCTGCATTGCAATGTTCATCCTTTTTAGCTTAAATGGTCTTAGGCAGGGGTCCCACTTCGTTAATATTAACAATAGGCAAACTTACCATGCATATCTCCATTTGAAACTAACATTTCAAGCCTTTGAAATGAAACATGAATAAAGTGTATTACGCATCCAGAACCTGGCACTGAAATAATCAGATTTAACAAAGCATTTGGAAAGAAAATGGCCCCAACTGATGTTTGAAAGACAGGCAGCTAAATAACCCAAACATTTGTCAATCAATGAATTATGTCTTACTCACCGGACTTGGCTTTTTATCTACAACAATCCCAGCGAGCAGCTGAGACTGTGGTCCTGCTGTCTTTAGGTCATATCGGTTTTGTTCCCGTATCTATATAGAGAAAATAAACCAGATTAGAAACAGATATTTATCTTTATCAAATCCCATGCCCATCACCTTCACAAAGCCAGTAACACAGGCTGCAGTGAATGGCTGGAGGATCAAGCTGTATGCTGCTGCACCTATAAATATGGAACTCTTTCTTCCACCTCCGGATACACTGCATATGTTGTTTTGCCCTTTGAGTACTCCCAGATATCCACTCTCGTCCCAGCTCCTGCACTTCATGGAAGCCAATATTTAGAAATGAGCTCCAAGAAACAGTGTGTCTCTGAACCTGTCCTCTCCATCCCATAAAAGACCCATGTTAAGCTACTAGAGAGATCTCTGCAGTCATAAAGGTTTGTAAAGTTTTCCTTTTGCAACTAGCTCACTATTCTCCCCAAATAAACAGCCCTAGTTTCACATTGTCAGTGCTTAAGAGATTGACAGATCAGATGTAAATACAAGTACAGACTGTATTAAAATAAAATCTATAGCAAAAAATAGGAATAAACTATCTAATGAGACAGTGACATGCATAAATCCAAAAATCGTTTTCTGGGGCTTGTACTATTAATCTCCAGATGATTAGTGGGTGCCTTTCCACTTCTAAGGAAGGGAGTTTCTCCTTCTAGCTCCAGTTCAGTCCCCACGGACACTGATATGGTGCTTTCCACGAAAGAAAAGAACATGTAATCAAATGGAAAGTGTCCTGAATATCTGTTAATATAGTTATGTCTAGGGTGGAGTATTTGGCCATTCTGACAGTCAGTGTCTTACGTGCTGGAAGGGAAAAGCAGTGAGATATTTGTGTTTAGAGAGAGGTCCAACAAAGATGTCCCATTTTGTCTTTTTACTGCCATTATGAAGCAGACTGGACCATAAAAGCTCCACCTTAATAATTGCTAGGCAAATTAATACCGAACAGAGTGACATTACAGTCTGAGACTGAATCGTGCTCTAGATGACACACAGCAATTTGATTCATGCTGACACCTATTAATCACTAAATATAATGATAAATAGCAGGCCTTACCATTCCCAACCTATCATTTCCAGAGTTAATACTTATCATTTATCAAACTATTTCATTCAAAACTTATATATATATAGCATATGTATTTATGGATTTCATGTATATCAGATATTTAAATAAATGCATGTTAGTGCCAAAAAAAAAGGTAAGAAACTTCTTAGCAAAACCAGAACATTTGAACATGTTATTTTACTGCTGTGCTGGATCATTGCTTGAACGTATAATTTTATTTGGGAATATTATAACTTTCATTTCATCACACTTTTACCTTATTTCTCTTTTCCAGCACTTCACTTGGGTTTGTGTTTAGAGGAACAAATTGGTTTGGATCTTCAATTTTGATTGGTGTTCCTCCACTAGTCTTGGAGGAGTCATCAGCTTTCATCCACTTAAAGAAAAAAACAACCAAAAAAAGCTAAACACACCAGCATGAAGGGGAGGAACAATTTTCAGCATTGTCCTAGAGTTAAAAAAGAGATACAGAGAAAGGACTTTCTGACTTTATTCTCAATTCCACATGCCACTCACAGAATAATCCCAACTCCTTGCAGGTCTGTACGTTTGCCAAGAGGATTTAAATCGCCTTGAACATGTACTGTCAAGATTGCTTTCAGTAAACAGTGAAATACATTCCTTAAGAATGGAGGGGTTTAAATCAGTTGCTAAGGGCATTTCTCCCGAACTTCAGTTTAAAAGCTCACTAGCCTGCCAGCAGGAGGAGCTGATGCTTTTACAGTTGTACTAGGCAACTGGGAGTAACCTGACAACAAACATGCTTCACAGTCCCAAAAGAGCGACCTCTCTCCATGCTGCAAACACAGTGAAAGCATCTTGGTGAGCCAAAGGAGGAGGAAAAATCTTGATCATCATTAAAAGTAGCAGCATGAACAGACTCTTCAAAGTCTGTTTTCAGTAGGCTCACAAACAGGAAAGGGGCAATTAGAGATGAATTAGAGCTTGTATCTCAGATCTGTAGAGAACAGAACAACCCACGGGTGATTTAAAACCTTACTATGTTTGGTGGATAATTAATAGCACAGAAAAATATGGTAGAAAAACTGTTTTCTACTTCAGGAATCATAAGAGCTAGTAACAAGAAGGAAATCATTATTAGGTTTTATCATAAACTGTTACTATTCCAAATAGTTAAACCCCCCTGCCCCAAACAGAGGGAGCCTTTAGTACTAACGTCATTAAGTCTCCCCAACGCCTATTTTTATTTGCTGGATACACTTATTTGCTAATCCTGTTAAAGATTTCTTCATATAAACCATGTGTAATTTACTTTCAAGTACTGCAAAAACTATGTGACCCCCTAAAAAAAAATCTACTTACCGTGATCTTAGTCCTGGGACTGGTTTCCCCATTCCAGGACTCCTCAGGCACATTAACTTTCAAGTATGTGTTTGGAGAGTTCAGCCATCTTGTCTTTTCTCTTTGTTGCCTCTGTGCTAGGAATTTCAGGGGGGAAAGCGGGACTGTATCATCTTCAAAGGAAAAGGCAGTCACAGTGGCTGGGATCTCCACATCACTCTTGTGTCTGGGTTTTTCCCTGACTAGTGGTTGCCTATAGGCATAGCCAGTTCTGTATCCCTATGGAGGAGGAAGAAAAAAAGGAAAGAATGTTTAAAAAAATAAAAAAAAATCAGGAAAAGGTATCCAAAAAAGTCATGGAAGCTTTGTGTGCTTCTCTTATATGCGTTAGAGGTCCAGTGAGATCTTCGGAGAACAGGCTAGTGGTGTTGCCCATCATTCATTCATAGTATTGGCATTCAAGAGACCCATTTAAAATACAGTACAGCAGCAGCTGGACAGGGCCCAACTCGCACTTCACCTTCCTCCTACCTTTGTGAATGCATGACCACCAAATGACGCCCTGCTCAGGTTGTGACCTAGGTAGCATTCATGAGGACATTTATCTGTCTTGAAAAATAGCACATCCTCATTGATGACACTCTCCCACACCCTTCACTCTTATTTGTATCAAAGGCTGTTCCAGAATTCAGAGTGTAGTGAAATGGATATTTCAAACAAATAATAAGTTTTCCTCTTATTCCCTAATATTAGAGTGAATAAAAAAATATAAATGGAATCTGTTCAGTCTATTTTCTAGGTAGCCATTAAAACATTTTTACTGTTAAGCTACTATAAAGAGCAAATGTGTTTGTGAGATGGGTTGGACAAAATTTAAGTTCAAAACATTATAAATTCTTATCAAGACATAACACTACTGTCAGATACAGTGACAAAGTAAGACCTAAACCAAGGAGATTTCATATACAATAATAGTTACTACATCTTCATTTTCAAACTCACAATGAAACCAGAAACAATTGTTTGCTTTACAGAAGCTAACCCTACACTCAGAGCTTACAGAGACTATACAGACAATGCCATCAACATGCTCTCACCAGGTTGTCCAGCATCCGCATGAGTGCTTCAAATTCTTGCTCCCCAACTTTCCATTTCTGTTGCGAAGCCATATTAACCCCACCACCTCCAGCAGCTGCCACACCATGTGTGAAAGGCTTGAACTTCTGCAGATCCAGTAGTAGGAGATTGTCTATCCCACCTGCTCCAGCTAATGCATGAACCTAGAGACATGAATGAGGATATTTCATTTGTGGAAAAGCTTTTGGATTCTCTGCTTTTCTGAGTTCACAGAAGAAACACACTTAAACATATGTTGCAGTTGTTTCTCAAGCTAGTTTTCTACTGTGCAAAAATGTATTAAAACTTATAGCAAGTGATTCTTGTGGAAAGGATGATAATTTCTGCTAAAAATTGCACTCTAAGAGGAGTGGACTCAGACACTAGCTTCCAGAGTACCTTAAAAAGGTCCTTCCTTGCATCACAAGACTAAAAACTTTTTATATCTACTTCAACATGTATGAGTGATCAAACGCAACATAAATAGCAGGAAAAGGGAGGAAAGGAGTGGGAGACTGCCATTTGCACCTCCAATCGCCTACTTGGGAGCACAGGGTCACTGGATAACAAGTAAGAGCAAAGGGACGAAGTTTCTGGGGTTGTGTTCAAGAGTTATAGAAGGTGAGGACCCTTCTCCCCAGGTTATAGATAATATCTAGATACTTAACTAGGTAGCTGACAAAACAGAAATAATTTGGGATGCACATTCTTTTCAAATACCCTATCCTCTACCATTGCTCCAAAGACCTTTCGTTTATTTGGTTTTACAAATATTTGTGATCATAGTGAGAAGCTTCTTTTCTTGTCACAACATTCAGCTTTGATAAACAAGCTGGATGTCAAGAGATCTTAACACATGCTTCCCACATGCAGAGAGCACCACTGAATCTATTATCCAACAGATTCTCTGCATGAAGCTCACTCTCCACAGCATGGAACAAAACCTGTATCCTTCAGAGTGTCACTTAAAGTGACACTCTTTCTAGGAAGACTGTATTTGTGCTCTTCCTTCTCTTTTCCTGATTGTTCCAATTTCTCTGACATGGTATATGATTACTGGATTCCACAATCACAAATATTCTGTAATATTAGAGCTCTTCCCATCTGGATGTAATTTATAACTCAACAGCAGAAATCATTGAAACAAGATACAGATAAATTCTCTCTCACCTGTGTTTCACAGGCCAGTTGCACATTGAAAATATAGTGGAATGCTTCTTCCAGTGTCTCTCCTAGTGCTACCACACCATGGTTTCTCAATACTAATACCTAGTAAATGAAGACACTAATGTTAAATGGTAGAAACTGTCACAGTACATGAAAATGGTTTATGAAGAGCGTGAATGAGGTTGAATACCTTGCAACTGGGTCCAAGAACTTTCTGAAGCTGAATTCGCTCTTCCTGCTCATCAAGAGATCCCTGGTAGTTGTAATAAGCAACATCTCCCAGAATCAGAGCCTCCTGTGATATGGGAAGGATGCCACACTTCATAGATGAAACCTGTTTCAAGAAAATTAATTACTTACTGATAATTAGCAAAAAATGCAATCCTTAAGCCCCACATCTCAACCACCCAAGCCTTAGCAGGATGTATTGCTAGAGGACATACAAACTCTTTATAGTTTAAGCTTAGAAACAATACCTTTTTTTGCTTCCCCCTCCCCCCGTCTAATTTGCAATAGGGTGACAGAGCTGCTGCTACCCAACCTAGGAACAGTCATTATAAGAAAAGGCAAATTATCCCAGCTAAGTTAATTTCTGTGATTTGTATCCATGTATAATTGTCAGTATAAGCGTACTTAATGTTTCTTCCTTCTTTCCCACATTTATAACTTCAGAAAGCTAGTATAAGTTATTCCTTTTTTTGTCCTCAGTCAAGGAATGCATGTATATGCATTTAAATATAAAATAATATGAATTTATCTATTTATCTCAAACCAATTCTTTCAAGTCTCCTTACAATTTTATCATTGTTATACAGACTGTTTTAAGCTTCTATGTTAACTATGACTTTTTAATAGCGAGGTAATCCAAACTGAACATAACTACTAATTAAGCCACTTAAAAATGAAGTTGCAGAATGCAAATGATGCAGAAAAGCAGAGAATCCAAAAGCTTTTCCACAAATGATGATGCATACAGCACATTATATGGGCTAAGATGCTATAAATGAATCCCATGTAAACTATGTACTTTACAGCGCCTAACCCAAGTACACTTGTACCTGAGCACCCATTTCACTGTGCTGGCCTAGCCCTCTTTCTCCGTTTATTTGATAACCTCACACCTTTCTTGACCAGTGGAGAGTCAATGCTAGAACAAAACTAAAACTGCTGTGAGCAGTGATTCAGATTCAGAAATGTGCTCTAAGTTATGAGGTAAACCTGTTTTCTTTTACTTTTTATGTGAGAAAGAAGACTTACAGCTGCTGTTGCAGGGGTATGTATGTGTATTACACATCTGACATCAGGGCGTGTGGAGTAGATGGCCACATGTGGACTGAATCCTGCATTGTCAATACTGAGACTTGTACTTCCCTGGTCAACTACATCTCCTAGGATGTTTACTTTAACCTGGAAAAGTCAAACAAAGGAACAGTACTTAAAACAGTTTGCAAAACCTGACAACTTTCTCACTTGGTACCAAATTTCCCCCCACATATTTATGGGTCAGAGCATTAAAAAAATAGGAGAAACCATGACTCTGTGTGTCAATAAACCATCCTGCTGTCCAAACCCTTGATAGCTGTTGGAAGTCCAGCCATGGAAGGTAAGACACTGCTACAATACATATTCCTCTTTGGTCTAACTGACCTTTCCTTGTTTCTGACTTTCAAAACAATTTCATTAACATTTCCTACATTTTAAAGATGAAGACAGTTCAGACTCTGAGAAATTTCCAATAAGAAAATTAAATGCACAGGGAATTTTTAATTTCATGGGAACATTAAAATAATAATTTCAGGATCTGCAAAAAACAACAGCAGGGTTATACCAGGTCTTGTTCTCTTGTTTGTATTTTGGTTCTGTGTTTGCTGGTGTAATGCTATCAGTCTCAATCTGCTACCCCTTTCAAGGAGGTAGTTTCTTTACAGATACATACTGACATGGAGAACATATGGCAGGTTCTGCACCAAAAGATTCATGATTTAGCAGCTACCACTGCCTAAATGCCAGTCTGTAACTTCACCCAGCTCCTTTGTTTGGCCTGGAGAAGATTATTCAACTTTATTTCCCCACGTATAAAGATAAGAGCTGACTCTACTAACACTACTCCTGCAGAGTCATTTCATATGTATTACCATATTGTCAGGTTATAAAAAAAATTGTTGTTCCACTGACGATATTTGATGAGCTTCATCAGATGGGAAAAAAAAATGTTGCTGCTCCACATTGAAGCTGAAGACAAAGCACCAGAAAGCGAAGCTAAACCCAAGAAGAAATGCTGAGGACAAAGGATACTAGTATCTAAATAGTTCATCAGCTTTTCACCTGGTGGGTAAACATTAAAACCCAAATAACAGCATGATTATAGTTTAGAAGACCATTTCAGCAGCCACTAAAGTTTTTTAGGTAACAGGTTAAGCCTTGCTAGTTATTACAGCAGGTGAATCACATACCAAATTAGAAGCTGAAGCTTCAGAAAAGGACAGACCTCTTGGAATGATTAGAATATGGTCATGTTCTTTGCTCACTCTTACCTGCAAAGGAGGAAGAAAATGGATTAATGATCTATTTTTGAATATGGATTATTCAGGGGGGAAGTTCAACTGAATGAGTAGGTAAGATTCCAGGTTTTGGTCTCTAAAATACTTACTGTGATATAGGCATTTGGCAAATGTGCCCACCCAAACAAGTCTGCCAATCTGTATAAACTGGCTAACTTGCAGCGAGTAAGTTTTTCTCCCTTAACAAACGAGGAGGTATCTACCCCAGGTAGATCATTGATGGGTGTAATCATCCCATGGCCTGAAAAACAGATTAAAAACCAAAGAGATGATGACCAGTTGGACAATTAAATAACTCCTAGTTATACCATGACTTTCCAGAAGGCATGTATTTTGATTGGTAGCATAGCAGTACCAACAATCCATACACTGGAACTGCACTGCTGGGATTTCTAAGATCTCTACCAAACCCTCTGTTATTTTAAGCAGCAATCATACCCCAAATTTCAGTTTTCATCTCTTTTTCAAAGACAAGAGAAGTGAAATAAAGGTTTCCTTTGAAACACCACTCAGATTTGAAGCTCTCTCCTAATTCAACATCCTGTTTAAGACTGGAACTGTGCTATAAGACATTTGTGACTAATGAAGTATTTTTACAGATTATTTTGAAAATGACAGGAGAACACACTCCTGCTGGACTTCTGACACCAGTAAAACTAATTTGAAAAGATGTTTCAGTCTTAGCACTTAAATTTAGTCCTAATGAAGAAACGAGAGTTCTCAAACACTTAGATCACTTCTTAACCGTGAAATTATAGAGATCAAGCTATTTCTTTGAACTGTGATTACACAAACATGTCTCTTTCCCCTTCGTGAATGTATGATATCCCTTTGAGAGCTCCAACCTTTGCTTACAGGGAAAGTTACAACCAGAAGAGCTAAAAATCATTTTGGTTTTCAACAAAAAAGAGTATGCACTTGGAGATTAGGCTGCCTGTCTGAGTCCCTGGGCAAACACAGCAGACGCAACAGCTGGGCCCACAGTCTCACTAACCAGAGACATGGGGATGAGATTATTTGGATTCTCTGTTGTTCTCTTCTACTTGTTTTGTTAAATGAACTCCAAAGTGTCATTTTGGGACCAGTTCTCAAAAGATTCTGAATGCTGACAGCTGCTGCTGTACTTGTAAGCTCCCATATGATGTCCACCCACAGTATTCAAATTGACTTTAATGTTTCAGCTCTTCATGACTTGGAAAGAAGAACTTGGGTGTTTACTGCAAGATCCTAGCGACATCTTTGTAACTAGAGTGCATACTACAACCTGTTTTTAACTGCGGGAGCTGCTTATGTAATGATTCACTTTGACAGCCTATTCTTTCCCCTCTTTTTCTTAAATAACAATTTATATGCAAGAGTAGGAAAATAAACAATCTTAACAGGTATGTATTTCACATCTCAGTTTATGCTCATGTTAAACAGCTAATAGTAACAAGGCACAGTGTTTTGTTCCCTAATTCAGTTTAACTTTTATTAGCAAATTCTAGAATAACCGAGTGTGAGGATGCCACACATCTTGGATATCACCACACAAATCAAGGAATTTGAGAGAAAGAAGCCTGAAAAGCAAAGTTAAGGCCACCATCTGTACTTCTTCACAGCTGAAGCAAGCTTTGACAGAACTTTCATTCAAAGAAAGAGGAAAACCCAGCACTACTAAATCCTGCTGATAATAAAAAAAGGAAGAGCAAAAGTGCAATTATACGTATAATTCACTTACTGAGTGAAGATGCGGAAAAACCTGCAAAAGAGCTTGCTGTAATGTAGTCAGCAATCTGCTGTAACGCAAGCAGTCCAGTGGGGTTATTGCCCTTCTTCATCTGTTCTTGAATAAGGCATTCCAGATCTTCTCTAAAAGCCTGTAGAAACATTTGAGAATCATCAAGGCAACCTGGCTTTGATAGACGTAAATTATAGGTGGGGCCTGTTATTAATGTTACACGAAACTTCCCCCTAGACCTTGTTTTTATCTGCTTATAAGTTTGCCAAACTTTTAACCATCCGACCTAAACTTTGTATGTTAAGTACTGGCAATTTTGGGGGCAGGAGGAAGGAATTCGGTCACAGAGTGCTAACAAAATAAAATGTATTTTTGTAAATAACAACAAAAACAGATTTTATCAATAATTAAAGAGTTTCTCATATTTTGGAAGAGGTACTTGACATTCAATCAGCTTTTAGTGCTGGATGTTCTTTTAATTCAGTAATCCTTCTGAAAATCCATCCAACTTGTGATAAAGTTATAAACAACTGGAAAACTGGAGCTCATTCATGCTCAAGTAGTATCACAGACATGTAAAAAAATTGAAGGGAAGTTGGGATGTCACCTCCTCCCTATTTCTCTCCTTCTCCCAGAGGGAAAACACCTTCCCTCCTGTATAAAATGTCTGGAAGTCCAAGGGATAAACTCTTGCAAATACATCATGAGAAAGCTTTTCACAGTATCAAATTTAATCCACTATGCACTGTGGACAAAGCCTGTTCCTTCCAGATGACAGATTAACCACTATCCACAACAAACACCTGTCCTAGGACTGCTCCAGTCCCGACATTTCTAGACTAAGTAAATTCAGTTCCCTCAGAATTTCCTTATGGATTATATTTTCTAACCCTCTCATGATTTCCTGGCAGCAGCTTCCAGCTTTTGTCTGAATCAGCAGTATGCAAAGCTGCACACAACATGAGCTGAGGTGTACTGTGAATGCTCTTGCTGGATCATTACAGAAAGACATTTGGTGTCTTTAACCACACAGCTGACTCCTATTATAACTCCAGGCTATTCCCTGTATGTAATTGCTCCTTTCAGTTTGCCTTCCTTATCACAGTACATGCTTTCAGTTAAAGAACAGAAAATAGTTCTATATGGTAAATGTAATTTTTCACTGAATTTTAATTCAGTGCTCCAAAACACCCACTTTGTTGGGTAAAATCCACCAATCTCATGACATAGCCAGTTCATCAACAGGTTTTGAGAGAGTGCCACCCCAATAAAACATCTTCAAGACTCTGCTTGATATGGCCTCCCAGTTGGACAGCTTAGCATCTATAACTACACTTTAATACCCAAGCTTTCAGCCAGTCATGCTCTTTCTTGGAGTAATCTTGTTGGGATCATTTGTACCTGAGACTCACCAGATTTCCACAAGTACAGCCTCTAAAATTCATGCGTACTGACTATGCCGTGATCTGTTACACAGATCTCTTGGTGTAGACCAGACTATGCATGCAACATCCTCCACCCAACTAAACAACCTCTTGCTGGCCTGAAGATACATGGGCAAATACAGCTTTTTCTCTTTAGCAGCTGCTCTAGGTAAGATCTATGCAGCAGGTGAAAGGAGCAGATGGGGAAAAGGAAAACAAACCAGGAATCAAGTGAGGAAAGGAACCTAGTTGGGACAAGGAGAAAGGAAGTGGAGGTATGGGAGGTGCATCAGCACTAGAAGCACATAAGAGAAACTGATGGGAGGTAATTATGGGGAGGTAATTGCCAGAAAGGGAAATAAGGATTTGTGGAAAACAACAAGTGGTTGGAGAAAACATCCTGACTTTCATCCTTCAGCAGGTGACTGTGAAACAGCTCCAAGGATGGCCATTATCACCATGACTCCACGTGTTCCAATGGCAGTGTGGGTGCCACCCTCACTTGACAAACCAACAAGCACTGTGCCCAGCCCAGAACTCGAAAGTGGCCACAAGAAGTCACTACATGCAGAGCATGTTTCTTTGCCCCTCTTGCACACAGATGATAATCGCACAGGTACTAATTGCACGCAGCAATACACAGGTACTAATCTTTTAAGCATAGCACAGTTGTCTTGTCCCCATGCCTCATCTGGCACACAGTGACTAGTTCTCACTAGGGAAGAAATGTAGTGTATTTTTCTCTTCTTGTGGCTCAGCATGTGGCCCTGTGCCTTTTTTGCATGCTACACATACTCTGTTGAGGTGACAATTATTGCTTATCTCAGATTTTCTCTGGGCAGATAATTACCGTAAATCCAAGTGCTTCGCAAGCATCAATTTACTAATCCCTGAAACATGCCTTTAAGGTACAGCAGGGCCCAGTCATCATTTCCACAGAACAGCAGCAAGGAGTTTGAGTTTGGTTGATTCCACCAGTCTGGGACATTCATTCTGAGAGGACCAGAGGCCCATCTGCAGAGCACTGTAGCTTCTTACATACTCAAAGCACACCTCTTGGTGCAAGTTCAAGTGCAGCACTGTGTGTTCAACATGCTGCCATACCTCAGGGTAACAAGGTGGATACACAGAGGATCACAATCTGCAAGAACAGGTAAACAATGATTGAGAATGACCCATGGCAGCCCAGTTTAAATCCTTATGGTTGGCTGGTATCTGAATCTGAGCATCTCGCAGTACAACCAAAGTGGGTTTGAATGAAATTTGGATGTGTGGGGTTTAGACAATCCCCTGTAGAAGACACAAGGATTTTTCACTTAACTAGAAAGCATTTTGGTGGTCAAACAGCTCACAGTGGATAGAAAAAGGAGTCAAGGTCCAACCTTTATGATCTACCAACCTGCCTGAAAGTGCAAACACTTCGATAAAATAACAGAGGTTATGTCCTTGGCCCTTTGCACATGATATCCCCCACATTACAGAAGGTTCCCCCTACTCCTCTACACATAAACCACACTTCTGAGCAGCCACCATCCCAACGCCAGCTCGCTTTTCTGATAATGGTTCACCACGAAGCCATTGTTTTATGGCACTTTCTCCTTCTGTTCCTGTGATCTGTAAAGACTGCAGAAAGAAAAACTGGCCAATATATTTCAGCAGCAAGCTACACTAGCACTCATTTTCAAATTCTGTCATTCCAAGATATTCAATTACTTCTCAAATATTCCTGAAAGAGGCCCCCTGCAAGAGAGCTCTGCCATTTCACACTGCACAGATCAAATGCTCTTTCACTCTTGTTTATAATACATACACAAGGAAACTGCACATCTGTAGTCTCCCGGGGGCCATATGGAAGACAGAATACATGAAATTCATGGAAGTATTTGCTTGGGAGGAGGTGGAGAAAAACAGTTATCTGCATTACATTAAATCACTTTCATTTCAATTCAACAAGGACTGTAAAAAGGATCTGCAAAAGCATTCACAGTAAATTCTTATTAGTCATCTTCAGATTTTACTTTTTTTAAACCTGTACGAATAATATTGCTTCCATAGCAGCAAAAAATGGTAGTGTAGTGTATTGCAGGAGATTTTTGTCAGAAAGATTTGTATTTCTTATTGTATTTCATGCTATTGTCATTCTTCTGAGCTTTGTTTTGGCTCTTTAATGTTAACAGCAATATACTATACACTTGCTGAGACTACTACACATAAGGAGCAAATACGGAGGTTTGGGATGAGGTATAATATAAGGTGAGGCTATGGATGAAGTGTATCAAAATAAAGCACACTATTTATCCATGTGCTAGCATGCAACCATGTTTTCTGGCAGACTGCAGCTTTCAGTGTCACACATGACTCATGCACATTTCTCCATGAATATTTATGAATATTTCAATACTTTTTGTTTACTGCTACAGCCCTTTAAAACTCAGACTTTTCTATGTCCTTAGATAACCATCTCATGTGCTAACATAACCTTCCACCTTTGGGAAGGACAGGCTTATATGAAGGGCAACACCTTCTTCTGGATAACAACTTACCTTAAATATTAGCCATTACATGAATAACATTTATTGGAGCTTTCACTGTACAACACTGATTTCTGTAAAACCACTACCATGGAGGGCTTTGATTTTGGCATCTGACCCACTCAGCAGCAGGAATCTGCTTCTGAAAACCTAAGCACAGCCTGGAGACCAAGTGGTTTGGTTTTGCTTTAATTCATGAGACTGTAACATATATATATATGCCATATATATATGGCATTACACTGCAACTGCCCACAAGTGACCAAGTAAAAGTCATGCTTCAGAGAGACGTTTTCAGAAAGATGACAAGCACTCTGCTCTGGCACAAAGCTGATATTTTTCAAGCAGAAAGGCCGTTAGTAATTTCAGATGTAGTATTTGACAAGAAAATGCTGACAAAACTGTACTGTCAGATGAATGAAAAATTATGTTATTCAGCTGTGTGCTCAGCGTTGCTCAAAACCAATAAAGTTTCAGCTCTGGGATTTAAATAGCTCTTCGGGTACCTGTGGGGTTTATAGTTTGTTTGTTTTAAACCACTAAAACTTCAGACATCAGATGATACAATAAGAGCAGTCACTTCTTACAGTGGAGTCGAAGTCCCAAAGCAAGAAGCACAGCACCTCATGGCTGCTCATCAACATGGTTGCACCACTGCTGGACTTGGCCACCCTGCCTGTGCCTGTATGGATGCCACAGCAAAGCTGCTGCCTGGGTAACCCACCCTGCCAGCTTGAGAATCATTTTCTGTTTGCACAAGCGTCCTTCTGCCTTCAGTGAGCTCACCTGCACATCTAAGCACCAGTATCCCTCCCCCTGTTTGTGCTGGAACAGCGCTTTGAGCATCCTGCTACAAGTTTGCATAGAAAACAGCCTGTGGTAAGGAAACTGGGCCCCTGACAGCTCTTGGAAAGGAGGTAAAGCAACATTTCAGACAAGATGCACAACTAGGAGGATGCTGAGCAGAGCTTTTATTCACCTGGGAGCACACCCAATAGCCTGACCTCCGTATGCAGCAGTCTGCAAACTCCCCTCCACTACTACCAGCTGAAGTGGTTGTCTCCAAAACTGCAGTAAGCTGAACTACACTGCGTTACACCAGAGGAAAACATAGTTTTGCATTTATACCATAAGCCAAAGCACCTCCTGCACAGCCAAGCCTACCAGCTGCTGGCCCAACTACCCTAAGCTGGTCTGCTTCCAGCTTACCCATCTTCTGAATGCCACTCCACCACCTTGCACTGAGACATGAGCTACTAGAGTGAAAATATACAGGGCAGCTCAGCCTGTTCCTAAACCCGTTTCTAGAACTCCACTGATTCTAAACTTTCTGCTTCTAAAACTCCACCCAGCTCTTTTACACCAGCTTAGATAGGCTTGCATGCTACTGCAGCCTGCAGAACAGATACAGCTTTTCTTACTGAGTCATTAATTGCATGATTAGGTCAAGGTCTTTCTAAGATCGTAAAACTGTGTCTCCAGAAATAGTTGCAATCATCTTCCAAATACACATCATAAACTCTAGCAGCTGAGATGCAAAATCTTTTGACTCAGACCTTAGGGCTCTCCAAAACTCAACAGTAAAGTTACAAGCCTCAGTTCTGACTCACTTACTTCCGTTTTCATTCAGGACAGTCCAAGTGTGAGCTGACAGTGTAGATGTGGGTTCTTAAGAATCAAAACAACATTTGCATGTCCTAGTTGACAACTGGTATTTTCCAGTCAACATAAGAAGAAAAACCAGAATAACCAACTTGCTAGAATAACCTATTTTACCTGTATACACATCTCTATATATGGCACAAAATAAGAATGTAGCTAGAAAATTGTAGTATTAATCTCTTTGGCTTGGTAGGCAGATCTCTGAGCACATTAAGAAGTATGCAGGTTCATATCTTTCTATGCTGTTTCTTGTTTGTTGACCACTGGTTTCTCCATGTACTCCTTATTCACTCAAAAGAAGTAGAAATAAAACGATAAGGAAAACAAGTGTCTTTGTAAACAGACAAAACAATGGTATACAGGTAATCTACAAGTACTCCACACCACTGCAAATATGTAAGAGGAGAAAGCACATGCTCACATCAGCAGTAATTACAGTAAGGTGCAAACAGTGTGATATGTCAGTCTACAGGAAAGTAGCTAGAAAAGCAATGTGAGGTCCCTACCTTTAATAGCAACACTGCTGTTAGCCTAGAAGCTGCAGAAGAGTAAAAGAAACCCCCTCACCCATTTTCACTCTTGCCCATTTTTGATCAGAGTTTATATGCGTTAAATCCATTTTTAAACACGGTCTAATTCAACTTAGCTACATACAAACGCACTCACACTGAGTCTCTAAGCCAAATCACCACCACTGAAGAGAAGGTTTAAAAGAGCTTAACTGGTATTTTGTTCCTGAGAGCGCTCCTGTGCTGGAAATGCAGCAGCCTGGGGAGAAGACGACAGACCTTCACCGAAAGAGCCGATGTGGCTTTGTGACAGGCTGCTTCAAGACCGCAGTTCAGATACAAACAACTGGTGCCCTAAGTGGAAAAGGGTGGAGCTGGCCACAAAAAAACCGCCAGTGAGTTAAGGCTGGTGGGGAGAAGATAAGAGTCACACAAAGTGTTTGTTAATGCCATGAAAAGAAAAAAAAGGGAGGGGTGGGGGGAGCTTCTGTGTTACGACAAAAAGAAATGGGCTCAATAATAAATATGGGGAAACAGGTAAAGTTCTAATAATCCCTTCACTTGCAGTGAAGCATGTGGGTATCTGGGCTGGATTCAGTGACTCAATCGACAGCAAGCCAGTCCACACACACTGCTCAGCCTGCACCAGTTTTTCTGGCTCCTCGACCCTGGTCCACACCAGTTCCCCCCTGTGAGCTGAAGTAATGTTTACTCCTGCGATAAGCAGCCCAGAGATACCCTATGATTAAAGCAAAACCTGAAGCACTGAGCTCCTCTGCAAAGGCCATCTTCAGCACAGCCAACTCCCACAGCACCAGCAATCCCCACACTTACACAAATGCTGCTCTGCGTTCCTCCCTCGTGTTTACTCATGGAGTAAAGCTACACATCTTGCTAGATGGAATGGAGCTGCCAACATTTAAAATCCTTGAAGAAATAAAATTTCAGCTTGATAAGGGTCTTAAACACTTCCAAACAGAATTAACTTCTTTCAGTAAGCACAGGAGTAGGGAATATGGGAGCACACATGGTGGCAATGCACCATCAAATGATGGGCAGAGCTCTTGCAGGGTGTTCTGGATGCCCATGCTCCTGCAGCCAGGGAGGAAAATCGTCAGTCATGATTTTCCAGGATTATTTAACAGGCAAAAAGGCTTAAAAATTAATATAGATAATCAAGGCCCTTTACCTTTTACATATGTACTGCAATGGAAACCCCCTTCCTGCTCTCACCAGACTGAGTTGATGTCTTTGTTAGACAGAAGTTACAAGCCTAATGACTGAAAGAAAACTTGTAGATTTTGTTATCTTGCATTTTATCTCCTTATCACTTATTATTAATAAATTAGGGATTTAATTCAGATCAGTGTTATTTACCATTAATAACTTCAAATACACATAGGACCATAGGAAAGTCATCAGGCAAAGGAAGATGGATCTGATTGTTTGACAATTTGAATAACCTAAAGAACATGGTCCCAAAAGCACCACAGGATGTGCACACCCCACCTCCCCGAAGACAACAAAAACCTAAGCCCAAGCAGTTAACAACCAGCAGGAAGATTATATATGCAGATAGGGGGTGGAATCAATCTGGAAACTGTTGGCATTTATATCTAATGGAAATCACAGTTCAAACTAAATGGAAAGCAGCAAATATGGAAATGAGAGAGAAGTGAAAGGTAACTCATGTTTAATGTAACGAAGCAGAGAAAAAACTCACAATTGCACTTGTGGTGCAGGACACCGGTATGAAAGATCATGCGAAATGGAAATTAGGCAATGCAATTGCTTAGTTTCTCACGAGGATAGTGGATATCCTTGATTTCAGACAGCATTCCCCTGAGCACAGATTCCCTCTCACTTAAAATGCTGAACTTGCCCAGCCCCCAGATCCAGGCTCTTATGGATATTGTCACAGCTAGGGGGATCTTTATGGGACATTTTGTGGCATGTCTTAAATAACGTGCCAAGTTGAGCTCATCTCCCCTGGTGAAAGAGATGCTGCACAGGTCATATGATGAAAGAATGTGATTAAATAAGCTATTGTGATGAGAGGAGAGTCATGACCCCAGCAGGAAGTCAGAAAGATGTCAGAGAAAACCAAAGCCAGAGGAGGGAGCTGAGATGCGAGAGGCGGATATGTGAGGAACTAAAAGGACTTCTGATATTTTAAGAAAATAAACTGCCCAAAAGGGAGTGGTGGTGTGAAAATATTGGATGTTCACTCAATACAAACCAAAGTGAGCCAGACAACTGCAAAAGAGAAGGAAAAAATTAATCAAACCACTCTTCATCTCTGTTCTGATGGTTTGAAAATAACAGCGCTAGCGAAAAAAATTCAAGTGTGGGTGGGTTTGCTTGTTTTTGAGGAGAAGAATCTGCCTGCATGCTGGAGCAGACCCCTGAATAGATGAGTTGCTAAGCTGGACTGTTATCTCCCCTCTTTTCTGGGCAAGAGCAGCTGGCGTGGGAGGCAGGGGGTGTGTGCATGTACAAGGCAGGAAGGAAGAGAGGCACAGGAGAGAAGTACAGTTTTAACCTCAGCGCAAAACAACACTGATTTTGCAATCTGGATGGCTAAGACCTGAGCCAGTGCCCTCATGTAACGGCAGTGCGGAGCCAGATGTGCCCTGAACAACCTGCAGAGCCTTGACGGGTTGGTAGATGCTGTCTAAATCCAACATGAAGTTAAAGCAAAGCATAATGAGATCCTGCCAGTGAAGCACTCAACAAACCAAACAGCTCCAAATAACCGTGTTTCATAGGTAAAAATAGCATGTGCATATTCAATGGGTCTTGACAAGACACATAAAACTTTCACTGGTAAACTGAAAACATAACCCAGGCATTAAAATTCCAATAACTGGGCATTTTTATATTTACATATTTCAGCTGTTCAACTCATCACTTTATACATAGATGTGACTACTCCAACGTTTTCTTACATCAGTAACAATAACAAGATGTATCTCGTATCAGTATGTCTTCTGTATAAGAGCGCATCTTCTTCCACTCTGACCTGTAGCTTTTCTTCAAATACAGTGATATAAAGTGGATATAAGGTACCCCTCAGTGCAGTTTAAGCAGTGATTCTAATTTCCTCTCAGGTTACACACAGAGTCCTGTTAGCTAAAGCCTGTAGTAAGCTTTCCTGCTGGTTAGCTAACTGTTTCACATGATTTCACTCGACTGGGAGCAGTGCAGCACTGCTGCACCCAACACCTTCCCTGGCCGCTCGGGGAGCTGCAGGGAACTTCTCCCTTCTGTATGTTCATGCAGCTCCTCAATGCTGAACTTACTCTTCAGTCTTCACACACCAAAACTGCTCAACCATTGCTTTTTTTGTTTTTAACTAAGTGTTTTTGATTCTTCTAGTTGCCATGGTAAGGGCACCAGAGAGAGATGAAGGCCTGGAGGACTTGTATACCATAGCTGAAAGAAGTGTTTTGATGATACAGCTAATAAATGTTTCCTCTTTGAAAAAGGCAGTTAGTCTGTATAACAAACAGTATGACTGTTCAGCATATAAAAAGACAAAACTGGTTTTAATTTCAGAATTAAACTGGAAAATCTAACCCTCACCCTAATCTTTTCAAATTATATGCCAAGTTCCTCAGATCCAACATAAAGCAATAACACGAGTCTTTTAACAATAAAAACACAGTACCCAAACCTTCTGAGCTTGCAGATGTTACTGAACTAAACTTATATGGCATTATCTTAAAGATTGGCCAGCAGTAGCTCTGGATACTATCAGGCTGCTCACATCCAGCTGATCCTAATTTCCTTCCACCTTTCTAACACACACAGAACAACAAACAACAGGTCCTATCAGATTCTCCAGGCCATCAGATGCTCACAGGTTACACACAGTATTAAGCAAACAAGTCTGAGAATTCACTGATAATGTCAGGACATTCTTTGTGAGCAGAGGTCATAAAACTCCTATAATTTGCTTAAGACTTATTACAAACAGACTCTAAGACATTAGCAAACACCAGAGATAATAAGAATAGCGTTTCAGCAGCTTTTAAATGATTTAATTTAGGAAAGGGAAATTGCACATCATAGAGGAGTAGTCAGACTGCACATCAATATGTGCATCAAACAGCACATCAGAGAGATGCAGCAGTTTGATGTCTGAAGATGTCTGGCCAGGGCTGTGGCCCTTACAATAACATGCACTGCACAAAGCATACCATGGTTCCTGAAATACATTCTCTAATTTATTTTCTTGCTAAAGGTTTTAATTTTCCTACTTGAAAGGAAAAGTCTTGTTAATGAAATAGATGGAATCAGTACCTAAGCTTCCTAGTATATGACAGAAATTAACCCTTTAGTTTTACACCATAAACTCAGAGAAAGGGCATGTTCAAACAAGCCCACCTCAAGTCCATGCTACATTTCTTAAAAATGCACAAGCATGCAAGGATAATACCTACATCTCATATTTACTAATACCTGCCAGAAGATGAGTCAATGACTATTTCTGTGATCTGAAGGCATATATTAAGACTGGGTAAAGATATGAATGCGTATATCTAAGAGTGAGTGACTGAACAAGCTCTTCTTTAAAACATGTCTGATACCCTCTTGTCCTCTCCTTCCAAGCATCTTCCAACTATTTCCTTCTTGCCAACTGGAATAAACCAGAGAAGCAAGAAAGCTCTATGCAAACTGCTAATGCAGTGTAATTCTGCAGCTATAGAACAAAAAGAACAAAACCACTATGTGCAATACCCATTAATTCAATCCTGAAGCTGTGTTACAAAGACTGGTAACAGGAAAAATAGCTTTTGGCCTTTTTATGACAAATATACTCAAGAGGAGACAAGGTACATGTTTTCTATCCTGACTCTCATGAACACTGGAACCTGGAAGAAATAATGCAGTTTCTATTCCCAAATCCAAAAATGAAATTTGCTTGATAGATATAGAGTCACTGTGTTAAAAATTCTTATATTTCCTCACACAAGAAGCCACAGCAGGGTTCCTCTAAACTTTCTATATCTAGAAAAGAGACTCTAAAAGGAGATACTTGAGTAAAAATGGTAGTTCAGACACCTCCTCTTTGTGCCTGATCACACACTCAGCTCCCACGCTCCCATTTCTCCCTGGCAGATGCCAAGAGCTGAGCAGGCCCCTGGCTTGTTTGGACAACTGCTCCCTCGCACAACAAAAACTTGTAACTTATTGGCAGCTCCAAACAGTCACTTTCCGAAAAGCGCTGGGCTCAGCTTCTCTTGCAGCAGGACACTAACAGCAGCCCGGCAGCATTTCGTCCCCCAGCCTCTGGTTAAAACACCTACCTAGACTCAAGGGTTGCCCCTCTTCATCGCCCTCCCTAAAATCTGCATGCTGATTCTGCATCCATTAAAAAAATACCCACAGAGACTGCGGCAAAGGGACATCTATTACATTTGGCAGACTTGGCAAAAGGTCCTCCAAAATGCTGGAGTAGATATGCTCATCGAATTCAATACTGCAATCAAAAGGACCAAAACCTAACACACATACAAACCCAGACAAGATCAACCTTATCTTTATCAGGCTAAAGATCTAGTCTTTACTGTGAGTTCTGGCTACTCACAATGTGAATATTTTAACAGGAAGAAGCATGCTCCGATCGCATTTTACAGTCGAGTGTTAACATAAAATTATCACGATTGAAAAGTTATGCAAGACTTCCTTAGAGTATTTCCTTTATAAAAGGACCTGGCTGCAAACCCAAGCTTGCACAAATAGGCTTGAAAGTAATAAATTCCTTAGTCAACAGGTTCACATTATACTCAGAGCACCACACAGATCCAAGAGGCACTCCAGGACAACACTTTAGCAAACAATCCTGTTATTCATGGATGAGTATAATGGGGTGATTACTAACAGCTGTTTGCAATCTCATTACATAGAATCGTAGAATCATAGAATAGTTAGGGTTGGAAGGGACCTTAAGATCATCCAGTTCCAACCCCCCTGCCATGGGCAGGGACACCTCACACTAAACCATATCACCCAAGGCCTCATCCAACATGGCCTTGAACACCGCCAGGGATGGAGCATTCACAACCTCCCTGGGCAACCCATTCCAGTGCCTCACCACCCTAACAGGAAACAATTTCTTCCTTATACCCAATCTAAACTTCCCCTGTTTAAGTTTTAACCTATTACCTCTTGTCCTGTCACTACAGTCCCTAATGAAGAGTCCCTCCCCAGCATCCTTATAGCCCCCTTTCAGATACTGGAAGGCTGCTATGAGGTCTCCACGCAGCCTTCTCTTCTCCAGCCTGGACAGCCCCAACTTTCTCAGCCTGTCTTCATACAGGAGGTGCTCCAGTCCCCTGATCATCCTTGTGGCCCTCCTCTGGACTTGTTCCAACAGCTCCATGTCCTTTTTATGTTGAGGACACCAGAACTGCACACAATACTCCAAGTGAGGTCTCACAAGAGCAGAGTAGAGGGGCAGGATCACCTCCTTCGACCTGCTGGTCACGCTCCGTTTGATACAGCCCAGGATATGGTTGGCTTCTGGGCTGTGAGCGCACACTGAAGCTGGCTCATGTTCATTTTCTCATCAACCAACACCCCCAAGTCTTTCTCTGCAGGGCTGCTCTGAATCTCTTCTCTGCCCAACCTGTAGCTGTGCCTGGGATTGCTCCGACCCAGGTGTAGGACCTTGCACTTGGCATGGTTAAACTTCATAAGGTTGGCATCAGCCCACCTCACAAGCATGTCAAGGTCAGAGGAAGCACCCCAACTTACAGTGGAACCGAAGGGAGAAGGATCT
The DNA here is from genome assembly GCF_034315485.1 of Pezoporus occidentalis. NCBI lineage: Eukaryota > Metazoa > Chordata > Aves > Psittaciformes > Psittacidae > Pezoporus > Pezoporus occidentalis. The sequence goes on along the minus strand of NW_026916082.1, from coordinate 3,880,027 downwards.
GTAAAGCTGCTTAACCCCTTCCCAGTCGCGTTACCCTCACTACTCACATCATACCCCAATACCACCAAAGGCTCACTCTCACACAGACCTTACTCTCTATGGCTTCAAAATACTCAAGGTAACAATATTACTTTTGAATGTATTCATCAGGTTAAAATAAAAGCATACATTAAAATAAAAATTTCAGCTAATATGAGTGTGTTTCAATAGATTTAATAGTGTTTTATGTAGCCTACACAAGTACTGAACTTACACAACCAGAAGATGAGCACCAATATGGCCAAGTACGGGTATGATCACCCCATGGACATGAAAAGAACATACAGTCTAGCTTTTAAACAAACTTAACCCAATTATGAATGTTAATTAAACCACTCCTGATGCAAATGATAGGTTAATATTCAAACCCAGAAAGCAGAACACCATGTAATGCCCTAATTTGTTCCTATTTGACCAGTGACTCCTTCACTCTCTTCCCTGCCCCTAAGTTTTCATTAAGCCCCCTGCAGCCAGCCAGATCTTTTTATAATACTGCAATGAAGCATGAGAGAATCAGGAGAAAAACAACACAATAAAGGCTGCTTGTTCACAGACAAAACACTGTGCAAACAAGATGCTGGATAATCTGTTTAGTGACTCTTCTTAAAAGATAGTCCAGAGATATTCTAGCTAGCTGTGACATCGGTTTCTCTTTTTTAAGTCTCAAAAAGTTAATCAGGAACCTCAGAAAGTAACACTCTTTTATTCTCATTCCCCCTCAATCCCACTCACAGGGCTCTGCAGTATCTGAGTGACTCTCTTCCTTTGCTCCATCATATTGAAGTCCTGCCTCAGGTCAGGAGACATGTTTCTCTCCCTGATATACTCTGGGTCATTCTCGTTGATGCGATCAAAGTACCGCTCCTTGTGAGGCATCGTGGCTGAGGGAGGAGTAGTGATCACCACCTGGCTGGCATCAGTACTCATGCTTCAACGCTGCAGGTGGTAGACCTCACCTGAAACAAATAACACAGGGGGAAGAATGATTAACAATTAGAAGAAGGGCATTGAATATGACTTCCAAGTCTGGACACAAATGGTGCTGTTACTCATCTCTGCAGAACAACATCTAAAATGAAAGGGGAACAAATGAATTATTATCACAATCAGAAAGCTGAGGAAAAATTCTAGAACACTGTTTAAAAACCATAGTTTTATGATAGTGCATAACCAGCTCTACTCAAGTTAAAATAAATCCCCAACGGCATACAATTATGACATTCAAAATGACCATAATATATTTTATGATAAACTTTCCTGAACCATTTTACATTGCACTCATCACCCCCCAAAGTTTTTACATAGCTTTCCTTCCTGACATGTTCAACCAAACATGGTCAGAAGACGAGGCCTCTGTTTAACATCCACTCAGAGTTCATCTTCAAGCTCAAATGAAGACATTCCTCAATCAGAGCATTTCCGCAGCATCTCATAACCCCAGCTTAAAGACAAGACATGAGGATGCTTAAAGACTGCCAGGGGATCTCTGCAGAGCCCTGGCTGATGCCTGCACTTTCAGAAGACACTTGGAGACACTGATGGAACTGCAGAAGAGGACGTAGGCTGGGTTGCACAGGACTGAGGCTGCAGGAGATTTAGCTTTTCTCCTCTTACGTGCAGTTGTATGCAAAGATTCTCACTGAATCTCATTACATTAGGAAAAGGAAAACCCCAAACAACCAACAACTTTCATGTCTTGGTAGAAAGCTATGCTTAAAATCTCATTAAAAAACCTGATAAGCATTTGTAAACACAAACAGAACTGGATCAAAAGCAAAAAAGCAGACACCTGAATTTTCATACAAAGAATGAGGCTCAGAAGCACACTCAAGAGTACCATTCCTCAAACAGGTCCTGAAGAGGGATGTTTTCTCAGGTTTGAGGAACAAAGAGAAGTAAGATTTGTAGGAAGAGATAGTGTATTATGAAAATGCACCTTAACATGCAAATATCTGCATTCAATAATAAATTTAATATAAAAATATTTGCATGCAAATGTATTTGGTATGTAAATAATTCACATCTTCAGAGGAAAAACAGCCAAACCTGAAGGAATGAGAGTTGTCAAGCAGTATTAAGCAGCGTGGTTTAACATTATGGTATCAGTGGTTTAAAGTGTCCTTGTGCTCTATGGTACAGTTCACCCATCCCTCATTTGGGTCAGTGGAACTACTACTCGGGGTATTCTGTGAACAGTGAGTGATCTGACATGGAGCACCCAAACTCCTCAAACTATTACCTTGTATATTTCCCAGATGAAACATCTGGAAGCCCTCTTAAAACCAGATTAGCAGCACAAGCCCTCCTTCTGCTGCAACAAACCCTTTTGGTCCTTGTGCTGAACCCTCTGCTGTGCAGTCACGCCATGAACCAGGCTGGCAGGAAGATCCAAATTGTTCTGCAGCCAGTTTCCCACATTGACACCCAAATGGCTTTGCTGGCATGCTGCAGGTTCAGCACAAGAATGAAATCCTGGGACACTGCAGCCCTGCCACCAAATCTGAAGCTCCAGACAGAAAACGAGACAGATACCACCTACAAAGCTGGGACAGCATTAGCAGATAAGATACAGAAAAAGCATGTCTATGATTTTCTTGTATATTACAGATTATGATACAGTTTGGGATTGAGATGAAATACAACTAACACCCTCCTAAAAGAAAATGCTCCATGAACTCCAACGCTTCTTTACAGAGGCTGTGGAATCATACCAATGAGTTCTGCATTTGCTGCTTGGGTGCAGTATGATTTCATTCTGTATTTGCTGACTGACCATCAAGAATCCTGCTATGTGTGCTCAACTTGGGGATGCTGGGGAGAAGACAAGGGATTTGCTGCAAGTAAATGAGGGTTTGGGAAAAATCCAGAAGCATGAAAACAGCTTATTTTTTTTTCTAAAGAATGAACTATTGTGTTTTTCCAGCTGGGAGCATTGAAGCGGAACGATAAGCGTCTTGGGACAGCATTTGGGGATATGATCACAGCCTGGCTTCCCTCTGTTCAGGTTAGAACAGATACCCTTATAAATGCAACCATGTATTATGTCTCCCTTTCCCCCACAAAAAGAAAGGAGAAAGGTGGGGTTTAATTAGGAGAAGAAAACAGTGTCATAACAAGACACAAAACAATGAGCTCACTCTTCAAATGCCACAAGGTATGAAGAGCTTGCGACCTCTCAAGCCTACACTGTTCTCCATCTGTGTCAGGGTAAATACCTCCATCCAAGCCAGAACAGCCACCTCCCAGCACCTGCTGGGAGCTGAAAGCACTCTAGAAATACAGATGGCAAGATCCTTGCTCGAATCGGCAACCAGCTGTGACTTCTGCTCTTCTGTTACTTCCTCCCAGGAGCTGCCATATCCAACTGTTTTCCCCAAATGCCCCTGAATCCCATTAAACCCAAGTGCCAAACTTGCTCAACTGCTGACCCACTCGGTTCGTTGGACCGACTACACGCATGTCTGAACTTCAAAAAACTAACTCTTATTATTATAGGTTTACAGGACACAATTAGTTCAAGTCTGTTACTTAACAATTCATTCTTACAGTGACAGAAGAGCCCATTCATCTGTAAAAAGACACAAATGTGCCTGGCAATATCTAAAATCCCACAAAAGAGATTTTTCTAATTGCTCTGGACTTCATTTCCCCCCTCTTTCATTTCAGACTGGTTTGTTACCTCTAGCCATTACGATTACAACATTAAAGTCCTTGTACTACAAAAAACCCTCCGTTACTGAACATAATATGGGTATTGGGTCCAGTTGTTCTTATTAGGTCTGGTTCAATGCCCGCTCTGTTGGGCTTAGGCTGACTCTCATATAACCCCTACTGTTCAGCTAGAAAATTTTCAAACAAATCAGCCATTCTTTTATAATTTATTTGTATCTTGCAGTGATATATTTTAGCAAAGAGGACATTTGTTGAAAATATGCTCAGCTTTTGGGGATTTAAATCTCCATACCTCTTTCTTAGCACAGAACAGGCAATGACTTATAATTAAGTATTTACAGAAAACCTAGATCTCAAAATCTGTGAATTCTGACAGAGTATTCTCTCTCCCTCCCCATTTATTTTCATTAGATTCTTTTGCTTAGAAGAAAAATCAGCTTTGCTGCATGGATATTTTTGGCCTTCACACCTTCCCATGATGTTCATGAATTAAAGAAAGTAAGCAGTACAGGCTAATACTTCCTTTTGCATGCTACACTCCATAAGTGGTTCCAGAGACTGAGGCACAGGTGGAAATGAGAGATTATATACCCCAGTAGCAACAAGGCACTACATCTAGACTGGTCAGAAAGGACAAACACGGTGAAATCAAACCTAAACTAGTATCTGATTTTGTCCTGGTGAGCGCCACCCATCACTCTTGCTCAGTTGACACACCCATTTTAGCCCACGTTTTGGCCTAACATGAACTTTGCTGTCATGCCAAAAACAGATTCAAAATATAGGGAACTACAGATGGGAAAACTGCTCTTCTACTACTTTGATGGAGGGGAAAAGAAGATAAAAAGAGCAACGCAGGATGTGTAAGTTCTTCTCTACACAGAATCCCCGTAAAATCTGCTGAAAAGTCTTTTAGGGGCCTTTGAAACAAAGAAGCTCAAGCTCTTGCTACAGGGTAACTTGTTCATCTAACTCTGCTTCCCCCTGCCTAGTTATGCCTTCCAGATGAACTGAACTCTGATACTGCTACAAAAGAAAACGGGTAATGTCCTCGTGCTTTGATGCCTTATATAGCTCATGGGTTTGGCCTCTATATTGTTCTGTATTTTGTACCTGTAACTGGGCTAGAGAGAGAAAGTAGCACATTTCACCTCTGTCAGGAGGCTATACACATCTCTACTTAGAAGTTCTACCTAACAAAAGCTTTTGATTTATCCCAGGATCTTGGAATTGTTGGTTTTAGGCTGCAACATTAAATTCTGAGCATTTCCATCTGATACTTTGTAAAGTTTAAGTAACATGCTGTGCCGCTTTTGTTGGAATAACTGTTTTCAATGTCACATTACAAAAACAGCTCAAAAATAATAATGAGGTCAGAGAAACAAGGAGTGCTGAAGGAAAGGAAAAAAAAAGAGCAAGAAACCAAATGCAAGGAAAATCTACCTTGCCAAGAACACCCCAGAAAGCACTGACTTTGCGTATTTATAGCTTTCATAATGTACAGAATGCATATAAAAATAAATACTACCATAAGAGAAAGAGCAACAGTAAAGGGATCAAATCATTAGCTCACCTAGCAACGAATCATTAACCTACCTTTTATGCTGATGTTTTATGGCTGGTTTCAAACATCCCCATTTCCTCTATGCAGCACAATCCATCAGTTTGAGAGTTTCCAGCACTGCAAACCAGCAGCATGTACACTGCATCATTAACCACTACAGCCAATCTCAGGTCTGAGCACTCGAGCTAGACTACACCACATCTGAGCCTTTCTTTTTTCAGGAGCACGTTGTGTTATTCTGCTCTTTCTGTTTCTCGCCTGCTTGTTTTTAAGGAACAGTCTGCTCTTTCTCCCCCCTCTCCTGTATCTTGTCTGCCAGGAGACTTGTTGGAAGCAAAATGGGTGTCTCTTGATCTCAGTTCCAGCCTCCCTGTGAAACAGGCAGGTCCCAGTCTGAATCAAAGATTTGGCTTTAGGGAACACTGCCAGCTACATATGTAAGCTGGCAGAAAGAAAAACAGTTAACTGAGGGAATGATTAAGAAGGACAGGAAAATATGTAGAAGAATACGGACTGAGGGTCACCATTACTGTCTTCTGGCATTGGAAAGCCAACTGTTCTTACTCCTTCCTTAAATTTTGGCAATGAGGTATAACTGAGTAATTGCATCTGTTCTAGAGTAAAAAAAATATATATATTTGGATAAAGACCTCAAAACTCATTTCATTTTTTTATTCTCCTGATCAGGACATCAAATACCACAAATATCTGACAATGAATTGGCAGATTCATTTTTGTTTGAAACCCAAAGCAATGGGTTTCAAACAAAAACCCAAACCAATGGGTTTGGGTTTCATTTGCCAGTCTCATGTTACACACTGGTAAGATGATTAAAGTGTGAATTCAGATGTTAACACTTTCTAAACGCCATTTGTGGAACTGAGAATACTTCTGCTCCACTAGATAGGCAGCACTTGTTCAAGATTATACTCACTGATTTTACTAACACGTGGTGATCCTGTACACTAGCACTCAAGTTGAACTGTCAAACTGCACTCTTATATTTACACAAGGTAATATTTGCATTAAAAAAATAAAGCAGTCTCACCTTATCCCAACCCGTTCAGTCTTTCTCCTTGCATCTTCCCTTCAGGTTCATACCAATAGGTGATTGTACAGCCAGATGATGGAACTTGTAGGAGAAACTTAACTCTTTGGCTGAGTTTAAAGTGCTGGTTTCTCTGTTGTTGTTTTTGTTTTTTTTTTTTATGTTGTTTGTTTAGGGTTTTTTAACTTGATTTATTTTGAGCTGCATCAGTTCTCCCTGCCAGCTAATTGCACATCTACACAAATGTTTGTTCTGAAACAAAGACAGGGATGATACAGGGGTGTCTAATACTGCCTCTTCCAGTAGCAATGCAGCCATAAACAATTTGTCATGCTACAGCCCCAGCTGGTTACAAACCAAATATTCTAACCCAGTGCTGTGTATTTGATTTAAGTCTTTCTGCTTTTAAACAGAGCAAGCTAATAAAATAACCATCACGCCCCTTCAGACAGCACATTAAAGAGACTATGTGACAACAGGATATATTTTTTCCTAAGAAATAAGACCTTGGGTGTATTTGAGTCTTGGGTTTGTGTTTCTCTGTTAAATCTAAAGTGCAATTTTTCCCAATTATATAGTGCAATATTAAAGTCAACATAAATATTCAAGCTGTGCAATTCACACGTTACTCAGTATAAACCGGAACTGAGCCAGCTACTCTTTGCTGTCAAAAAGTAAGATAACACAGTAGGTTGCTGACAGCCAGCCAGGATACGGGGGTTATACCTGCACCTTTAATTGAAGATGCAACATCTTTTTCTTCAAATAAGGAGAAAGGAAGACTCCTTACAAAGACTCCTTATCATGCACTCAGCCTGTAGTAAGTGCAGCCTGCACCTCCACATTTGCAGGCCAGCCTGCCAACATTTTGCAGTGCAAGCAGTGAGGGCAAATAACCCCAAGCCCAGAGTGATGGACTGATGTATCCAATATGCTCTACCACATGGCCATAAGTGCTATTTGCATGTGTTAAATCTCATAAATGAGCTTGTATGCTTAACCCTATAGACCCAGGGTACTTTTAACCGTTCAGATTTTGGTATTCCCTCACTGCTGTCTGTCAGTTTTTAATTATCCTTAATGATTCCCTTGATGAGGGACCTATTCGGCTACCCTTTTCTGGATGATAGTATGAGAAAAGACAAAACCAGTTTCATACGGACAACCTCCATAGAGTTCAGATCCAAGGTTCACCTTGCCCAGTATAGAACCTCCTGTGCTGAGGAAAGGCTGTATGTAACTTGGCTGTTTCCATTGCTGCATTATGTGACCCCTAAGCAGTCAGCAGTGTAGAGACTTCCTTGCTTTGCTCCATAAAATGATGGTTTCTTGTTTTACAAGCATAATGTTCAGGTTGTGCTGACAATGAGAACATTTTGAGATTATAATGTTCTTTACACAAGAGTCAGGTCAGAACAAACCCAGCCACACAAGCAAACTGGTGACAGAGAAGTAACAGAGGAGGAACTCAGTTTGTTGGTGGAATGACGCACACAGGTGCTCCTGCACTGCAGCAGGAAAGGGATGGCTGCACCATGAGAAAACACTGAAATGTCAGAGTAGCAAATCAACATGTCACATGTTGGTTATTCACTATAAATCTTCATCTACTGCTGGATAGAGTTTGCCATGCCAGTTATCTATGACAGTATGATATAAGCAAATAAGAACTATTCATTTGTAACTTAAAAGAGACACAATAGATTGTGTCACTAAACCCTTGCTTTAAGAGAAAGAGGTCAGTCACCCACAGATATTACACTGCTGTGTTTTTTCCTTTTTTCTGAACTTGTTCTTTTAAAAGGAAATTTTCTCTTTCATAGTTACATTTCCTCCTTTTATTTACTTGTTATTTTTAATAACCTGTTTCAATGCAATTTCCCAGGAACAGCTTTAAAGTTGGGGTACATTTTGCTCATATGTAGGTTTTATTTAAGTATCTGAGTGTACCCATACTTTGAAACCTGCACTATGAACTGCTGATACTTGTCACCTCTGCTTGGGTGCACAGGGTTACTGTCTTATGAAATGGTTTTGAGTTTGCGGACAGGGACTATTTCTAAGGCAATTTAAAATAAATCACCTCCTTAAATTGAGTAAAACCACCAGAACAGCTAAAAACTTAAATTATTTGTTAAACTGCAAATAGCTTCTGTACTCACTGGACTTGAAAAGTGTGTCAGTCGTAACTCACACCCACTTTTCTTCTGTTTCTCTTTCATCTTTTAGGTTATACTGAAGTTCATGAAAAAGCACAATAGGAATGAGTTCTGTTATGAGGATGTAAGTTTATCTTGGTTTAAGCTAGTTTTCTGTAGCAGCATTAAATTAAAATTTCATGCACAGGATATGAGATCACTTGAAAATACCTGAACACTGCTTCTATCCAAAGGCAAGACTGCTGTCCTCACTGTAGCAGAAAGCTAAGGACATGTACAGAAGCTGCCAGGGGAAAGAAAGCCTCTCTCTTTTATGAGATAAAAGCACTAGCTCTTTCCTAACACCACCTTAAAGCTTAGACATCATAGAGAATAAACTATGCATCCAAATTTAATCACTTTTAAAAGCATATGAAGAATGGTTGGGTTTGGAAAGGACCTTAAGGTAATCTAGTTCCACCCCCCTGCTATGGGCAGGGAATCATCTCTAAACAGTAGTTCTAGCTGATGGAATCACAAGAACACATGTGTAACTCCAGCGTGACAGCAGGCCATAAGACCACAGAAGGTCCAGGCACTCCTGAGCAGCTCCCAGCAGCACAGCACAGTTCAGAGAGCTGGACCATGGCTCAGCACGGCCCTGATGGGCTCTCCCAAACCAGCAGAGCATTTCAGCTCTTGCTGACCTTGTTTTGTTACCCTTCTTTTACAGCTGACAGCATTGACCCACCCATGTCAAACCTGTTTGGGTGCCTGGAACAAAATAATACATATTATTAGTGAGTATTTAAATAATCCATCAGAGATGTCAGCACTTGCTGGGAATCAATGTCCTGTATTTATCCATTCCCAATACTAACTGATACCCTGACGAGTCAGTGTCAATAAGGGAGACAAGCGAGGTCTGATATTTGCTCTGCAAGTAAATTATTTGTGTTTGAACTTGAGCCATGGAACCCCTCAAAATAATGTTAGGGAGCTTTAACCCCAAATGCATATTTCAGTTTTATTATAAAACCAGAAATGAAGATGTAAGACATAAATAAGGAATAACTGCTTTTCACTATGGTTTTAAGGATTCTGATGAAATGCAAAATGCTGCAGCACCAAAGCAGCTTCAACTAACTTTTGTTTTTAAGTCTTATCTCTGATTATCTCCATAAGCACTTGTGGCTAAGTTAACTAAAAATATTTCACGAGTCAGTAGACAACAGAGAGCTAAATTAAAAGATTACATTCAGTTAGTACTTATCCGTATTAAGCTGTGAAAGTACGCAAACATGCAACCCCCACACACAGACAAGCAATGGCTGGAAAATCTGCCTAACTCCTTTAAAAAGATGAAACCTAGGTTCCTCCATAATAAACTATGAACTTAGCTGTGAGGAAAAACATGTAACTATAAAAGGTGATTGCAGTTAAAACTGTTCACATTTTGCAACTCTTTCTCTCTCGCAATTCAAACCCTCCAACTTCCTTTGGTGCCTCTGAACTGCACAGATGCAGGGGGAAGCAGCTTCATCCTTTATGCAGATCTACAGAGTTATGGAGTAGAAGAACCAAGTTTGTCATGCAAATATTTTTTTAAAATCCCATTGATTTACACCAACCTGGAAAGCACCACTGGAGTAACAAGGGCTAATCCCAGCAACCTGCAAGAATCATAGAATCAGAGAATACTTAGGGTTGGAAAGGACCTTAAGATCATCCAGTTCCAACCCCCCTGCCATAGGCAGGGACACCTCACACTAAACCATGTCACTCAAGGCTCTGTCCAACGTGGCCTTGAACACCGCCAGGGATGGAGCATTCACAGCCTTCCTGGGCAACCCAAGAGCCCTCCTTGGTCACTGGCAACATGCGTGACATTAGAGAGCAGGGAAAACTCTTATTGATCCCAGAGCACATCAAAAGCTTTCTTGATTTATGGCAGCTTCATTATCCTGAGAAATGTCATGGCCAAAGCAGCTGCCTCCTGTGTTTTTCTGGAGGGTCAGAGGCTGCAGTGGTGGGTAACGCAGATGATGGACATGAGGCAACTGCTGGATTTTACAAGTGTTCACACGAACAACCCATCTCATGCATGGCAGCATACATCCAAACCTTTTTATAGCCCAACCCCCTGGAGTTTTCCCTCTTCACATTGAGTCCTGATCTTTACCACCACCACTAGCTCAGTGTAGACCCCATTTAATCCCACCACCACACACTGACCATGCAGAATTGCAGCTCAGCGAGCTCCATAACTTGTAAGCCAGGAGTGAGGAACCCAGCCAACAGCTAATCTCAGTGGGGACATTTGTAACTGGAGACTTGAAGAAAAGATGAAATTGTGCCAGGCCTTCAATCATAAAGTCTGCAGGACAAATTGTATCTTTATTTATATTAGGCACCACACCCTGCACGATTCCCCCCAGTTCATCTGGGGAACTCAGAACCAAGTCTACCGTAAACTTAAATAAGGAGCAATAATATGCGTTATGACACCACTGTCAGCTTGATGAGGTCAAAATACATTGGCTGGCTTCTCAAAAATGGAATTGCAACATTTTAGTGACCTGTGCATACATTCTCACTTTAAACAGAAAACAACAGCACTGATTTCTGTTAGTTACACCCAAAAACTAAGAACGTTTTAGATAGAACAAGACAGTCACATGTACTGATTTCACACATGAAGAACATGCATAGTGAGAATGCTATGGTTGTTTTAAGGGTTTTTATTGTAATTTAAAAGTAGTAATATTAGGGATCAATGAAAGTGTGAGACAACTTATGCCAGCTAATCCCAGGCACAGGCACATTGCTACTGCCTGGCCATGAGAAGCATGGAAAACAACAGAGGCATCTTGAGAAGAAAGCTCCACACTTACTCTAATGTATGCTCCAAAAAAGCAAGCTACAAATTGAGGTTTAGAGGGAGGGCTCTGTTGGTGGGACTTTAACAGCTTGTCTCAGCCATGAGATGGCATAGGGAACAATTTTCTCACCTCATTCAGTATTCAAAGGATTTTCCTTTATTCTGTTACTGGAATTAGTTTTACCTTAACATATAGGACAAATTTTCACTTCCTTACACCATTTGGAAACGTAAATGTTAATCATGCTAAAACACAACATGAAAAAAGTTAACCAATATGCAGAATTCGACTGAGGTTATGGGCACATGCCTACTACAAACAGAACGATCACCTGTAGAGGACTAGAGCTAAGAACAACGTATGCTACAGTTTCTCATGTTCTCCTGGCTGGCTTGAAGAGATCCGGCCCCTTCCAACCTGGGTGTTTCAGCTCCCCACCTCTCAAAATGATATCCCCTAGCTGTGCTAGTACACCTCTCCATGAAGCTATGGTCTAAATTGGATACACAAAGGGATCAGGGTTAAAAGTAATCCAGGGGAAGAGGACAGGGGAAAGTATGGAGCAGAGAAACCCACATGGATGTTCAGGGCAAAGCTAGGCCCTCCTTAAAAGTTCAAAAGGCTGCTACTTCTTTAGCTGCATTCAAAGCATATTGCTTTAATTATCCTTCCCAGGGGAATCCCTAGGATTTACAGTGGCATAGCAACACTTTGTCTGTATTTACCCACATTGCTCATATTGTCTTCAGCTTGCTTCAAAATAATTAAACTAACCAAACCAACTACCTAACTAGTAAATACAAAAAGTTCCATTTGCAGTCAAAGTTTAACCTATATAAGTATGTACATTAATCTCAATTGACTTGGCCTGCATTTGACCTGCTTTTCGTCTCTGCCACCTTTTGCTCATGGTACCAGAAAAGCAGTTGAATGTAGAGAGCCAAAGGTCTTCTACACCTTCAGGAATGGAAAATTACTCCACTGAATTTCAAGGTAGGCAGTGTGAAGCCAGAAGGTCATTTAGGACTTAACCACAGCACTGAACAGAGGGAGCAGATGCGCACAGAGCCATAGCCAGCATGTTCCTGAACAAGTGCTGAAGATTTACTAACAAAAGCTTTGGTAGGACTCACAGTGAGGGCTATGGTGAGTCAGCATTAAACACAGTACCAAGAGTAGCGTTTTAAATGCCAAAAGCAGAATATATAAATACTTCAAAACTAGGTTACTATTATTTTCCGGTGCAAGCAAGCAGTTATCTACTTTTATCCCATAATTCTCTTTCTCCATGAGCACTGAAGGCCTGGATAAAATAAAACACTCCACAACACACTACTCCAGTATCACAGAGCATGGATGCATCCTGGCATGCTACACAAAATCCTGGGGACTCTCAAACATCTGTGATGGTTATTTCTAGAATGCAAAGTCAGCCTGACACTGAACACTTCTTGAGACCTAAAACATCCTCTCTTTTGTCCCAAGAAGTTGCATGAAGCATGAATATTTTCACGTCTAAAGAGGAGCCAACCCAATGTACCAGGGACAGAATTTCCTAGCAGCCAAAGCAGCACAGACACACACCATCCACCACAGACAGCTTGAGAAGACACTTTCTATTAAGTGAAGAAAAGCTGTTTCATGGTTTCTCTTGGAGGAGAAACAAACCAGGTACTTGAATGAGTTGCAGCACCAGCAACTCAGAAGCCCAATTGCACATTCCTTGGTTGTAATTCTGCAGGCACGAGCAGCCCTTGATCAGTCACACATGCAGTATGAAACACTCTCCCTCAAGTCCTTCTCCAAACAAGTCTTTCAGTTTTGACTTCTACTGTTTTTTTTGTTTGTGGTTTCAAGAATATTCTGAAGCCAACAAATATATTAGATGGATCTGCCTCTTAGATAAAACTAATAACATCAAAGTTATTTTCTTTGAATTTCCAAAGCTTGTTTGTAAACATGGCCTGAAAACGGTATTTGCCTGTTTGCGATTAAACCTGCCTATGTTTATGTTGAATGCAAGTATCAGACATGTTACCCATGGGCTGGAGTTCAGAGTATGAGTGCAGAGACATGAGGGGACAAACTTCTCTCTCAGTTATATTGTTAAGAATCAAAAACACCCAGTTTAAAAAACAATTAATAGAGAAATGATATCATGTTCTGAGCTTTGGTGATGCTTAGTTTTGAATAGCTCATGGAAACCATCCTAAGCAAACAAGGTATTTCAGTTTATACCGTAAGAAAATTACTGATGGCACCAAAAAAAACCATCTGAGGCCACACAGATTACATCTGCTTGAGGAGCGAAAGTAAATCACATCTATGTCTTTCAGTTATCTTGTTCACTTATGTGTTTTGGGTTGTTTTTTTTTAAACATCTGAAAAACCCAACACTGTTCAAGGAATTAAAGATCTCTGTATTAAAGTAAGAACATGCCAAAGAATACCACAAAACTTGATTAATCAAGTGCTGGATAATAGGTGATTAGAGGCCTGCCAAAGGCTTGTTCATGACAGCTTCCACAGACGTGCTGGAATGCTGAGGAGGACGCTGCTGACCCAGGGCAGCCAGAGCTCTGCATTAGCCACACTGGGGACGTGGATGAACCACATCTTCTTTGGAACTCATTTCTTAATCCAAAAAAGGGGAAAAGGAATTTGCAGGATGAATCTGGTCTTCAGCTTCTGGTCTCAAAGGTTTCTGAAGGAGTAGCATGGATGCTGCTTTTAGAGTTGGGCAGTAATAAGATTTCCCACCTTTAAGATGTATTGTTCCAACTTGCTAAGTTATTGCTTTAGTTTGGGCAGAGAGATAGTTGGATTTCTATTTTTTAAATCTTAATTATTAAGTGATGCTTCCAGAATACATTGGAACAAGCATTTAAGATGCCATTTGTGGGTTGCTGTGGGTTTGTCCTTTTGTTCTTTTTAATTCTCTGGCAAATTGCTATGGGATTCTGATTTCTGCCTGCCTCATCAGTATTATGTTGGCTCTGTGATAAATTATCAAAACTAATCAGAGTTTGTACTGCAAAGCAGTCAGGCAAAAGTGATGAAAAGCATGCAAAGTCATGTGCTATGTGAACAGATGTTTTCTTGAGACTTCTGGCTTCAAATTGAGAAAGCTGGAATTCATCATGAAAACCACTCCTACCTGGTGCACAACCCCTGTCCAACACAGAACACAATTATACAGCTATCCTATAGGGAACCTGCAGATACGTTTTTGTTATGTCTGTCCTGTGTTCACTTTCATGTTATATTCAAAGTGCTGTTTGCAATTGTGTGATATTGGACTGGAAGACTAGTGGTTTCTAGAAGACAAAAAACAGATGGAGTCATACCAACTGGTTTATTGCTTTGAAGTTATTTTTAGCTGTCACATTAATGATGCACTGGATACAAAGCTTTTCATAATTATACATCTGATATCTAAATAACAAAACATGAGACAGAGAAAGATAAATAACTAAACAAACAAGTCCATCCCTTCCTGGCATGGTGCAGGAGGTTATGGGCATGTCTCACTGCCCAAAAATAAGTCAACAACTATCCTTGTAATGCAACAAGGGTGCATTTCCCCTTTCCATTCTGTAGTAGAAACTACTGTCCACAACAGGAAGTGCTACAAGTCAGGTGTTTCGTCCTTCTATGGGACATACACAAAGAGTAATGACTAAGTGATGCTTTGTGTATTGAGGCAGCACAGCCTTTCAAAACTACGTTGTTTGGAAACACAATTAATGCCTATAGGTGACTTACCTATGTTAGATGGACACATACACCTAAGAGGTAACATTTTTTTTTTTGTACCAAATTATAAGACGCTTCAAAATTGAGAATTTAAGTTGTCTCTTGGTTCTGCAAACTGATCACAATTTCAGTTAATTACACTTATACTGGATTGGCTTTTTTTAGTCATTACCCTAGGATCAGATGGAACAAGCAACTTGTACCTCTGTTCAACCTCAGCACCAAAATTCCACACCTTTGTCTTTTAACCATATATTAACTTTTGTAATGTGTAAGACAATTATTTTTTACCTGTATCAAGTTTGGCTTAAAGCATCCAATAGGTTCACAAGTTCAGTGGCAGGAGTGAATAGAATCACAGAATAGTTAGGGTTGGAAAGGACCTTAAGATCATCAAGTTCCAACCCCCCTGCCATGGGCAGGGAGACCTCACACTAAACCATGTCACCCAAGACTAAACCATGCCAACCATGCAGTGTGATCAGGTAAGATCACATTGTTCAGCAGGTGAACAAGCAGGTACCTGGACCTCTCACTGACATGCAGCATGAGCCCAGGCATGAGCACAGAACTGAGTTCAGGCATTCAAAAAACCACCTCTCACAATAATTAAGCTGAACCTATGAACAGGCACAATTATGGAAACATGGACTATCAAATGGGAACTTGGACAATCGTATAGAAGAGCCAATACTTCTCTTCATTTTAGTAATAATAATGTCCAGGGTGGTAGCCCTTCCTGAAACATGCGCAAAGCAATAGATATGTCTGGAAATTTAAATTTGTAGTATAAATTTAAAAGCAGCATGAGCTGAAGGCTAATCAGTGTTAAAACTGGTATCTATAAGCAGCGTAAGTTCATACTTCTGAGAGGAGACAGACAAGCATTCAAAATTCCCCAAGTGACAGTGAAGGATAACCTGGAAGAGTTCTACCTGAGCAATAAAAGCACTCAACAGAACTGGGAACTGCACTAGAGGAGCAGAACAGCTTGATTTATTTTCTTGTGTGCCCTGTTGCTCCATTTCAAATTGCACTATTATCACTAACAAAAAGATGAACTGATTCAAATCATGATATTCAAAGTCATTCCCTGTTAAGTAGAAGGGGAAAAAAAAGCAAAACACATTCTCATTGTTATTCCTGCAGCTGATCTGACTTCCTTGCTACAACCATGACAAATGCTTGGTTCAAAGATAAATAAAGCCAAACCAAAAATCTGAACAAATTGTTACATAGGCTCAGAGTATGAGTTAAGAAATAAGCTGCTCTGACACATCTAAACAGAAAACAAAAGGGCCTGTGCAACAGCATAACCTTTGCCTCTGCCTGCTAGCATCACAGTTTACACGGTTTCCATGGCAACCCTCTGCTAACATCTGAACGTGCTTGTTGCATTCCATGTCAAACAGAAAATCCTTTGTGGCAAGTCTGGAGGGCCATGCCCAGTGCCAACCTCCCAGCGGAATAATGCTCTTCACTATGCCTTACCCAGCAGGCTCATGACACACTCACTCACATGGCACAGCTGCTGCCATCACTTGTTTGTCCCCAGCTCATTCACAAATAAATAGAGGTGCATATCATAACTATGAAATATTTCCTCCTGCATGGAAAGCCTGTTTGACCCCCATCAAACTGGACAGAAAGCCTCTGGTACTTGGACAACCCAAGAGATGTAGAGTGAGGGCAGTAACTGGGAAGCTTCAACTCATGGCACTGGGGAATATATTTACATAACGAGTAGACAAGTACTCAGAAAGGGAAAACCACAATTCTTCATTATTATGCATTTTGAGGAAAACACATTAAAATAATACACACAAAATTCTTAGCATGTGACAGGTACACCAGTCCAGAAAAGAGAACTAGTTTCATCACCGCGTTTCTCATCATGGAAAGATCAACTGATCTACAAATAACTCACATACTGCATGGGTTTCTCCTCCAGCCACAGAGGCAGGAAAATTCTCCTCAAGACAGTGTGAAATGTCATCAGGAGGGCTGGTTTCTTTTTGTTGGTGGTGGTGTGAAGGGTATGTGCGTAAGTGAAAGCAGAGGGACTAAGAAACTAGTTTGTTTTATGAAGGAGAAGCCACTGGCAAACAGCTGAATGTTGCGCCCCATCTGACTTTCCTCAAAACACATGTCCACTCTTCAGCTCTATATACTTCACCAGCATTGAAATAAGAGTACTTCTAATAAAAGTGCACCTTTAAGACTAATGGCACATATACCTGAAGCATACCTTTTTTGAAATTAAAGTATTCCCGTCTACCCTTATTCCTCTGAAATGACGAATTCCTAGGACAGCAAGTTTGACTCTGATTTTTATGATATCAATAGCATCATTTATCTAATTGCTTACAGATGTGCACAGTTTTGGGGAGAATGATGGCTGCATTCATGATAAAATCAGGTATGGGGGGTAGAACCCTGTCTGCCCTGTTCCATGTGAAACTGGGACGCCAGCACCTTTTTGCTGGTGACTGAACTCTGTGCCTGTGATTCAGCCATTTCCAGCCATTCTTACTATTGCAGTGACAAAAATAACCATGTCATAGCTTTGTCTTCAAAGCTGAAGAATAAAGACAGATTTTATACCAGGAAGAAAAAACCCAAACAAACCACTTGTACTTCGCCAACACCATTTCTGTGTTTATTTCTTTCCCTTTCACAGGGGGCAGCCCCTCTATGCGCCCTCGTGGCCACCCTCACTTCACAGCCACCAACAGCCCAGGCTCTGGCCACCAAATGAGCTCCGAGGGCAGCCAGCCTCTCCTTTTAGCCTCCCTTGCACAATGAAGCAATGAGAGGTCAGTCAGAGCCCGTTGTTCTAACGCTCTAATAGCCTATTGTTCCCTTGCGGTGGCCTCTGCGAGATAAAACGAAAGCGGCGTCTTCCGAGGGGAAGCGAATTCCCACCACGGGCCAAGGGCTCAGCGTCACGAGGAGGAGGAGGTGGGGGGGGCAGCCCAGGCTGTGACTCGCTGGGGTTGTTTTTGTCAGCAGCCACTTTGCAGGGACATCTGCTCAGTGAAGCAGCGGCGTGGCTCTCGCCTGTCGCTCCTCGCCCCTGCCCTATGGATCCGTGCAAAACCAGGTTTACTGCCTCTGCGTGTGGCTGTCACTATAGATACCCTCAACACAAGAGGGACATGGACCTGCTCAAACAAGCCCAGAGGAGGCCATGAAGATGATCCAAGAGCTGGAGCACCTCTGCTATGGAGACAGCCTGAGAGAGCTGGACTTGTTCAGCCAGGCGAAAGGAAGGCTCCAGAGAGACCTTAGAGCAGCCTTCCAATACCTGAAGGGACCTACAAGAATTCTGGAGAAGAACTTTTTACAGGGCATGTAGTGAGAGGACAAGGGGTAATAGGTTAGGGTTTAAACTGAAAGAGGGAAGATTTGCATTAGACATTAGGAAGAAATTCTTTACTGTGAGAGTGGTGATGTTGCAGCACAGGTTGCTCAGAGAAGCTGTGGCTGCCCCATCCTTGGCAGTGCTCAAGGCCAGGCTGGACATAGCTTGGAGCAACCTGGTCTAGTGGAAGGTGTCCCTGCCCCTGGCAGGGGGTTGGAACTGCATGAGCTTTCAGGTGCCTTCCAATCCAAACCTGTCTGGGATTCTATGATATTAACATGACAGTCCCACCACTAGAATTTGGCTCCTACCTGATCAATGTTTATGCTTCCTGCATTTAATTCTAGAAGGACTGAAAACATAATGATTGCTACTCAGCTGTAGTAAGTTTCCAAGGCTTAGGGCAAAGTGGCCCAACAGCGGGGCTGGAGCACCCCCAGTATCACATCCACAGGGTTACAGGGAACAGTGTTTAAGTACTGGGATGAGAGAAAGGACACAAAAGGAAGAAATTAATCCAGCAATACAGGAAATTAAAAGAGTGAGAAGTCACTAATTTTATATTTTCGCCACATCCTCTCATCCAATAAAGAAGTGTACTGAACATCATTAACATCCTGCTAATGAGCCATCCAACCGCCCAGAACACAGAAATAATGAACGTGAGCTCTGTTTCCACCAAATCTACCAGAAAGATTTGTAAGGGTCTGTTTTCCCACTGACGCCAACACATGACTCCCATTAGCCTTAATAAAGGAGGAGTGCATTCAGCAGGAGAGAAATTTCCCAAGGTTGCATAACCGAGCTGTGGCATGCTGAAGACACAGTATAGGCTGCTAGGAGAAGTCAGCCATCCCAACATGACTGACAGGCCAAATGCTTCCATAATTTTCCCATTAATTCTTCAACTTTGGTTGTTCTTAGGATTTCCTCACTTTAGGCCAGTGGAAATACTGAGAACTTTTTTTATGCTACAGTTATGGGAAAGCAAACCGAACAGTGGGATGCTTAGCTCCTATTTATAGGCTGAAAATAATATAACTTCAGATACGCACTTTGTCTATCTCAATGCATTGTCCCTGCACGCTATTCTTGACTCCACAGTATATAAATTCTTGCCTCTGTAACAATGCAAATTTGTTGACAGGATGATAGGTTAAAGTTTATCTTCCAGGCTGCTTCCCTTGCACCAGGCAGAAAAATCTAGTTATGTCAATTTATGTCCTTTTCAGTGCTCAGCGAGGCGAGGAAAGGGAGCTGAGTGCCAGAATGTGGGAACAATGCAGAAAACAAGCGCCAGGACTGAGTATCCAACTCCTAGGCTAAATTCTGCATGCCCTCAGAAAAACCCTGGGATTAATACTGCAGATCTCAAAACTGCACTTAAGAGAAACCTTAATTCCAGATGTTGAAAGCATGATTAACCTACTGGAAATTAGAAGAGTTTTCCTCATCTTTTCTCCCTAATTCAAGTTTGTTTATTGCAAAATACTTGGGTGTCTCGCCTTTTTTGGACACCAGAAAATTGAATTCCATAGCTAGTTATGTGTTTATCATAAGAATCTGATGTAATCCAAGGCACTGGATGCTATTACAGTATAGATTAATGAGGCTGCTTGATGTATTCTGCTATAGCTTTAAAAGAGAACAGACTTGTCTATTATCTCTCACTGCAATGACTAACACAGGAGAGCGTCTAGCCTGCTACTACTCATGCACGTGATAAAAGTCCATTAACACACATATTCACAGAAGTTGAACTACTTGGATACAATAAACTGAGATAGGGAACTACAGTGCAACAATAGCGGTAACCATGTGACTGGTGCTGCACTATGTTTTAGAGCCAAGTGTTAAAATGTATCTTCCAAATTAAATCAAGATTATCTATTCATAATCAGCTGAAAAAAAAGAGAACAAAGCCAAACCCTACCACTAAACAAAACCATACGTACTTGATTTATTTTGCTTCATAAAATTAAAACCTCAAAGGCCACTGGAGCACCACAGCAGAATCAGCCCTGTGCCCGATGTGGTTGTGCTCACTTTAGGTGCCAGTATATACTGAAAACACTGAGCCCAGTTCTGCTGAGGCTGGTGCTCTCCTGGACATAAGTGGAAGAAGAATCCGATCGCATTTCCTAAACCAAACCCCTGTAATATGCACAACAACTGAGGGAAACAGAGTAACTGATTTATGGATGACACAGATGCTAGCTCCACAGGAAAACCCCATTCAAGCACAGAAATGGTAACTCACCAGTCATGGCACGACACTGAAGATAAAAATCATGCAAGTCTCAAAATAGAAGACAACCAAAATACAAGACAAATTTCTGCAGCATCCATCCCCAACTGTGCTGTCAAACACACAACGGCAATAGCACAAAGCATCTTTATGACAGGAATAAAAGGCTCTTTAAATGCTCCTTTTATTTTTATTGAATGAACCCCCTCTTACACAAAGCTCACGCAACGATGCATTGGATTAGTCAACTAAGGCTTATAAATCACATGCAGAACAAGCTGAAATATTTATTAATTGCATGTAATTACTTCATGTAGCAAGTCAGGTGATTGATTAAGACACTGAACTTATTAGTATATTGAAAGTATATATAATATGAGAGTATATTAGTTGGCAGGAGGATTGAAATCTTTTCCATGTTTCACCATAACTGACTGAATACTTCCTTGTTCCAAGTCACTGTCAAAACCCAAAGGGAATTAAGAACCAAAGCTACAGACTCCTCCCAGCTACAGCATTAGCATTTTGTGTGCTTGACTCTTCCCACAGAATTAGTCATCTTTACTAACAGAGTTCCTCCCTCTGAGGAAGCACATTGCACCATACCTCCCAATTGTTTAAGAAGTACATGTATATAAAGACCACAGTTGAAAAAGATATCATCAGATGTGGCAAGTCCAGAGAAATCTTGTCCTGAATATTTTTCAAGTTTATTCATGAGAAAGGGTGGAGAAAGAAACCACAGCTGAGAGATTCAGAAACATAAACTCATTTATAGGTTTGCAAAGCAAATCACGCCACCAACTTGTCACGTAACCCCACAGGGATCAGGATCTTCAATGTTGGATGAAATTAAATTGCCCAGCTACTGTACAAGTTCTTAAAAACTGGTTGGGCTTTTTGCCCCTTTCAATCTCTCAGTCACACAGACACTAGACTGAAGTGAATCAGGAAATAACATGAAGCCAGAGAAGAAAGCAAAGAGTTTCTAAACTTTAACAACTTGCACTACAGGGCAGTTCAGAGCACTGTTTTCATCCATTGTTTGGCACCTTGAAATGGACAGTTGGTTACTGGCCATAGAAACAACTGCAGCTCCATCATTTCTTAAGTATTTACTAATAATATACCACAGTACAAACCCCAGAACTGTATTCCTGATGGTGAGACCTTTCTGTCAAAACACAAATTGACAGAGAGCTTCTGGTAAAAAAAACTCCAGAACGCTTTTACACTGGATCTAAAGAACAGATCTGCTTTTTTTTTCCTCTCAAAATACCACCCACTCTCCCAAAAAAATAACTAATCTGATGCTGCACAGGAATTTTAATTGTTTCCATGATTGTTACCTGCCAAAAAATACTTAGTGGGACAGGCTGCCCATGATGCATGTATATTTAAATATCAGCGTACATATATATACTCACCTACACACATACGTATAACATACGACTTATGTAATAGTTAACTTCTGTGTTGCTATAAAAACAAGAAGCCTTTCAAAGAGGCAGCCTGTATTCTTTGAAGTAACAGCCACAGTCTGAACATATTGACGCTCCAGCTCAGATTTACAATCAAGTTACTACAGCTGAACTTCCGGAGTGCCATGCGAGCCAGGCTTGGTTTGGTGTCTCCCTATGTGCTATTAGCTATGACACACATGAAGGCACAGCAGAAATCCCTTGGGTAAAAGGCTAAAACACTAGGATGCACTTCCCTGTTTTTGCTGCAAGTACAAGCACACAGATGTTAAGAGTTTGGCTGCTATGGATGCTGTGACTGCAAGCCTGGCTCCTTCCACGAGTTGTGTAATGTTAATTTTTCTATTATTGGTTAAAAAATTATTTGATTTTTAAGATCTTGGTCTGTCAGCCCTTCCTCACTCTGTGCAGTATTTCTTACCACAAATAATGGCCGTGGTTTCAGTGGGACCTTTGAAATACTCATCTTGTGGTAGAAGTAATTGCACAACATAAGCTGGTGGGGACATTTTCAGCATATTTGTACAACTTCATTTATTTAGTTATTAGGACCAGGTCTTAAAACAACAAAAACTTTCTCTAGCATTTATTTCAATAAGCAATCCATTCTAGGTATCAGGGTATTTATAAGTTTACAGTGTGCAATTATGGTGTATCCCTAGGAGAGCTGTAGTTTTTATGGCGAAAGAGCTTAGAGATGCTCCCCTGAGTAAACTGCATGGCAGAGTAAGCCTGCTAAGTAGGGGATGCCTAACAATTCCATAGAACAGAAGTGTTTTTAGAACAGCTTAATAAACACGAGGAAAAATATCTGTGGAGCTTAAAGGGTGGAAGCTAACAAAATATTATCTTCAACAATAGGTACTACGCATTTTTCCACTGATTTTACAACTAAACCCAGCATTCTGCAGCTTCTGACACCATTAGTGCTCAGAATCTACTTTTGACAGCACTTTTTGATTTGTGATGGGTGGTTTGTTTTGCATTGTTAGGGGCTGGGTGAAGCCTGGAGGCAGACATGCAGCCCTGTTGATAACATGTGTATTTTCCAACCTCGTGATAAATTTCCCATAACTGCTGGCCAGGAACATGACTTTCAGCAACTTGACTGTTTCACATTTGGCTAAAGCAGCATCAGGCTATTTGATATAATAGCTCCAAACCTATAGATGGAAGCCAACTATTTTCAGAACGGATTATTTCCAGTGCTCCACTTTGACTCCTATTTTCAGAAAACACTGAATGTTGCTTTCAGAAAGCCACAACTCCGCAGTAGACTTTTAAGCTGGAAGTCCAAAATCAGAAATTACTTCTGGAAGGTGCAGTTGGATTTGAATATCCATGTCAACAGTGCTGGCTGTCACAGCTAAGGAGAGGTGGTATTTTGTACACAGATCCTAATAAGCTCATGTACTTCAGTACTTTTGCATCGCTACTGCCGAGAGAGTCTGTGCTGTTTTCAAAGGCTTTCACAGCTGCAAAGGAAATGACAAAAGAAGAAAAACACAGCCAGTGTATATCAGCAATTAATTCCATCCACAACTGCCCAGCTGTTTGCACACAGAGGAACCGGCCTGTTTCCTCTCCGAGCTTTTGCCACTGAAAGCTGATACAGCGCTTTCAGAGCCGTGGGCTGTTGGTAACGCGTTAGGAATGCGCGCGGGATCGCACAGAGCTGAAGAAGAAGAAATGAAATCCAGACCAGAGCGTTGCCTATCTGCGTTAGGAGGGTAAAGTTATCAGGGGGAGAGGGCGGCGGGAGTAGGGGATAGGGAGCTGCCAGCAAAGCCAGGTTCAGCATGCAGGACACACAACTTGTTTACTTACCCACACAGGGGCAAGGTGGGAGAGTCTCAGAAACTCAAGTGTCTATACCACCTCTGCCAAGACATCTCTGTTGGCTGATGCCAAACATGTAGACTTAGGGCACTTCATGAAAGCCGTTACTTTTATTTGGGATTAGTGCTTTTACAGTAAAGTTGCTAGAGACTTGGCTCCATCCACATCAAAGTAAGGCTTATTCATAAGTTGTTACTACTTAATTGGTGAGTAATCTTGCCACCCTGAAGCTCCAGAACGTAAGGAAGAATTCAGACTTTCCTATGAATAAAATTCCCTCATGCCAACCTTCAGTTTCCAGGAAAGGCATAGAATATATAAATCAAGGGCGTTGATGAGAAAATGAACATGAGCCAGCAGTGTGTGCTCGCAGCTCAGAAAGCCAGCTGTATCCTGGGCTGCATCAAAAGAAGCGAGATCAGCAGGTCAAGGGAGGTGATCCTGCCCCTCTACCCTGCGCTTGTGAGACCTCACTTGGAGTACTATGTACAGTTCTGGTGTCCTCAGC
This sequence comes from Pezoporus occidentalis, assembly GCF_034315485.1. Taxonomy (NCBI): domain Eukaryota; kingdom Metazoa; phylum Chordata; class Aves; order Psittaciformes; family Psittacidae; genus Pezoporus; species Pezoporus occidentalis. The sequence continues at coordinate 3,855,488 of NW_026916082.1, read as the reverse complement.
ATAAAAAGGACATGGAACTGTTGGAACAAGTCCAGAGGAGGGCCATGATGATCAGGGGACTGGAGCACCTCCTGTATGAAGATAGGCTGAGAAAGTTGGGGCTGTTCAGCCTGGAGAAGAGGAGGCTGTGTGGAGACCTCATAGCAGCCTTCCAGTATCTGAAAGGGGGCTATAAGGATGCTGGGGAGGGACTCTTCATTAGGGACTATAGTGATAGGACAAGGGGTAATGGGTTAAAACTTAAGCAGGGGAAGTTCAGGTTAGATATAAGGCAGAAGTTCTTTACTGTAAGGGTGGTGAGGCACTGGAATGGGTTGCCCAAGGAAGTTGTGAATGCTCCATCCCTGGCGGTGTTCAAGGCTATGTTGGACAGAGCCTTGGGTGGCATGGTTTAGTGTGAGGTGTCCCTGCCCATAGCAGGGGGGGTTGGAACTAGATGATCTTAAGGTCCTTTCCAACCCTAACTATTCTATGATTCTATGTAATCAAGAACATCTAGAAACCCTGTCCCTCTGAGTGCCTGGAAATTTCATCCAATTCTGGAATAAACCGACAAAGCTACATGCACAGCTCACCTTTTCCATCTAACCCCTAAAAAAACCACCCCAAAACAACATGTATTTTTTCCTCCCTTAAGCCAAGCCTGCCCCATTTAAAAATTCCAAGTTATCCATATGGATTCCTTTTCTCTGGGTAAAGCCACACACAGCAAGACTCTTCTAATGTATATTACTGGCATTTCTTTCTTCAGCTCCACCACCAGTTAAAAACAGCTCCTTTGATCTTTAGTAATAGCAGGTCACTTTTGATTTGCAGGACCACTCATTGAGGGGCAACAGCTCAAAGTGCACAGGTATTCAGGAAAATAACACTAATAAAAAAATATTTGCACTTGACCATTTTCAAGACCAGTACCTAAGGTAAAAAGTAACTATTAAGGGGCTATTCCCTTTACAAAAGCCATGCTGAAGTACCCATCTTGTATATTTTGCTGAATAAATAGGGTCTGCTGAAACCACAGGCTTGTGTCCAGTGTGTGAAAGAAAAACACTCTGCAGAAGTAAGACTGTGATATTGCGTCCCTCCAGTAATGAAACAAATGTGAGACCAATACTCTTTTAGCAAAGACTGGTGAAATATTTAAACATTACCTTTTAAAATGTAGATCTCAAGTTTAGACCTATGCTTTTGGAAGGTTGGCATCATCTCTACACCTACGCAAGCATGTGGTGTTGTCACGCAAAACCAGGGGACTTCCAGTAAATCAGTTTCCCAAGGAAAGTAAATACAAAACCCTGTGGCTACCTGAAAAGTATGAATTTGTGCAAGTGGTTTAAAATACCTTCTCTTTTTACTCCCTAGGAACCAAGGACTCAATAATAGGTAAACAGAAGCAGCATAACTTTTTTAAATCAGAAGTATAGCACATTTTAGGCTGCAAGTAATCTTGCTGTATTGTTGCACTGCTGCCTGAAAGCAAGAACAGCACTCATCATTCTTCCTGTAATTTCACTTGCAGCTACTCCACAGAGGCAAATCCATTGGGGGGGGGGGGGGGGGTGTGTGATTTCTTACTGCCTATCGCAGCAAAACCTGACTTTCTCACATATTAGAAACATACACAGAAAGTTTCTGTATATGAACAATCCAGTTTTACATTGCGGGAGAAGTCATGGGGGGAAGGAGGTGGAAGCAAGGGCACATAGGAACAGTTTCTCTGAACAACGTCAAGACTTCCAAGGCACACAGGTCAGCTCTCCAGGGCTTAGTTCATTTCACATTAATGCTGCGATACTACTACTACTACTATTACTTAGATATTGGTAAATATATTAGTCATCCTAAATATTGGGCCATATGAGGCAAAACTATACTTCAGCAGCAAAACACAGAAGTTTTTAATCTAAAAATCACAGAGGAATTAAAGGCTTTATTAGACCTACAGCAAAATCTAAGATATTTCAGCAAACTAAGGGATGGCAACAGTAAGCTGTAGCTTAGAAATGACTCTCACTGTAACTTACTTCTTATAATGGCTATTAAAAGAATAGTTATCGATATAAGAATTGTTTCTCAGGCTCAGTTTTCAGCAATATTTTGCTAGAAGGCCATGAAAATACTGATGATGTTCAAAGTGCCAAGAGAATAAATTTCACTGCATCAGTAACTACAAACAGAAGTCCTTCAAGTGAACCGCGCAGGTGTATGCTTGTCAACTAAACACAACTGTTTGCTGAACAGTCTTTTCTCTTTTTACTTCTCCAGAGCAAAATTCTTTCTTGTGCAGCAAATCTCTCCACAATCTATGCATTGCTTAAAAGCAGGGAAGGTCTGGTATTTATTTCTAGGACACAATCTGTCTGCTTTTAAGGATTTACCGTTTAGATTTAGGCATGAGGCTTCAAGCTGGAGATTCAAGTGACTCAGACTAAAACTCAGATGCAGAAAGCGCACGAAGCCTGTGTACCACTTACATCCCAAAATAGACTAACAGGCGAGTAGTAGTGAGGTTTTAAGTGGTGCCTAGCTCTCAGAGTTGCTACACAGCAAAGAATTTTACACTAAAATAATGCAAAAGGGGTTCATAAAACCTCTAGTTTCTGCATTCAGTCATAACATGAGGAAGTTTCCCTTACACTGAAAAAGTACCAGCAAACAAACAGGCAATACTTATCACATACCTTGGAATACTGACTGATACATGGAAGGAGCGTGATAGTGCCTAGAAATATTAACATAACATAATGTTTACGGATAAATAGTGCCCATCTGAACTTGCAAGAGGAGTTAATTCTTTACTGTTAAATAATCCGTGAGTCACTTGGGATGATTTAAGTTTTTCTCTCTCCGGAATTTTAATCAGGAGCAAAGTTGCTCAATGTCTAAAAGTTCACAGTCTGAAAAGAAAATTCCTAAGTCCTAAAGTAATGGGTTTCATTTATCATTCATACTGTGTATGAACTACTGAAACTTAACATCTTCATGATCAACATTGGTGTTTGTGAAATCATTAGGTCCTAGAGTGTGATTCTTTTTGCTTAACTTCAACTATTTCCATTTGGATTGTCTAATTGAAGTCTCTCCAGGATGAAGCAAATAATTTTCTAGACTCCACTGACTGCAGTGAAGACTTGCAGCAATTATAACAGAGGCACATAATTCACAAACAGACATCCATATTGCAGACATCTCAAGTTATGCAAGACACATGCTGCTCGAAATCACTAGCAAGCTACATGCAAGACTGAGGAAACACACAAGAAGAGATAACTTTGCTATTTTAGATACCAAGAAGGGGAAAAAAATGGCAAACGATGGATTTAAAAGCAAAAGCCTACTCATCAGAATCTTGCAATTCACACAGCATGACAGGTAGTACATTTTTCTAAGCATCTCTATAACTTCAGAGGCAAAAGGGTCTTTTACACTGCTCCAGTCAACAAGCCATATCACATACTGATATTCTGCACTGCAATATAACACAGTATAAAATGAGTACTTAGCAGTACCAAGCAAATACCAAGATCTGGCAGCAGCAGTGTGAGTGTAGACTAAAATATGCTGTGAGAATATGTCAGCAGGCACAAACAAGCTTTCAGAATACCAAGTGCAGGAGCTGCTAACATAACAAGCGTTAAGTGAAAATACATGTCCAATCCCTTAAAAAACATAAAGCCCCTCAACATGCAGGGAATAGAGCAGGAGGAAATATGAAGGGAGGAGGAATGAGGGAAACATAGGAGATTTGAATTTTATTTAGTTTGTGATCAAAATACAAATTCACTTAACTAGGAAAATACATGTCCATGGAGACTACTATAAAGCAAACAAATTTAAGAGAAAATGGTGTTTAACAAGTCCCATAAAAGAGATCAAAAGCAATGATATTTCCCCTCCCTCTCCCAGTAAATGCTCAAAGCTACTGTACAAAGACTCTTCTGCATTTTATTATTGCCATCATGAAAGAATTTGAGCCAAAAATGGGCAAACGCATTACACAACTCAAACTTCTGGACATGAACATGGTACTAAGCCTGTACTTTTCAATGTTGGTATGACAGGCAAATAAGAAAAGTCCTCCTTCACACTAGAAATCCTTAGCCAGTTCATATTGAAAGCTGAGTTAAAGCTTCAACCACCCCCCATACCCATCAGCCAGGTACAGACCCCTTGCTATACTCACTGTAACATGGAGCTCACTGCAGTGGAATGTATTGAATGCACTCCACTGAAACGTGTTTGGTAAAAGCTAATTTAAGCTCACCTCCTTGTACGACAGCTAGATGATCTGGGGTGGAATCAGCATGATTCATGGCCAACACACAGCATTGTAAGTTATGGTGAAGACGATTTCTGAATACTTTTCCAAGTCACACAAGCGTATCAGTACCCACCTACAAACAGATGCTTTCTTCCATATGACACAATGTGTGCAAAACAATGGTGCAAACTTGGTGTTCTATGCTCGAAAAAGAATAGCATGAATTTATCTACAGCCTACCTCCCCAAAGCCAGATTCGGCCAAAGAAAATGTTTCCACGGCTGTAACCTGAGCTTTTCGGTAAGCTTTCCTCATATTTTATAGTTCTTGGTTATAAAATTAGTACACAGCTGACAGATGCAGAAGAAGTTTTGGCTGTTCTAGTAAATCTGTTTCACTTTAAAGCTATTTCACAGTCATTAAGGTATTAAATTTTTTTTACACAGATCGGTATTAAGGGTTCCCCCCCCACCCAGTTATTTATTTTCAAGAATCCACAGGTCATCAGCAACTTTAAACACAACTGGTGAAATGGAAGTTCTTCCTGTTTAGGATGATAAATAAGTGAAAACCAAACAATCCTCACAGCACACAGCTTTACTGCTTTGTGCAACTGTTTACTCCTTCAAGGGAGATGTCATTGAAACAAGCATTATCAAACAGCTCTTTCTTTTAATTAGGTATTTTTCTCTTTTGTAGCAAAAGTGAAGTTCATAAAATGCCCATTTCCTCATTCAGGTCATGAATTCATACACTTATGATGAACTAGTAGGAAAGAAACTGATGTTTTATTCCAATGCAAACTTTTTACACTGAAGAAACTTAAACCATATTTGGGCTGCAATGCGGCTAGACACCTTGAAGAGGTTGTACCCATGGAATAACTTGCATGAAGTGACTATTAGGCAAAAAAAAAAAAACAACCTTTTTTTCCTCAGTCCTTGTATCTGATGCCAGGATAACACTACTTTATTTATTTTGTATTCTCTTATCAGGAAGTGTGTGTTACCAGCAGTGTAAAAGTCATATCCAGTCTGATTTGTGCCAATTGCACATGAAGATGGGAGAAAATTCAGACTTGGCAGAATCCATAGCAGTCTACTTACTGACCATGCCACATACACCACAAAGTAAACCTCATTTGCATCTTGTGGTCAGAACTTGACCAGAACTGAACAAACATTCACATGTAAATTAATATACATTGTGAGTCACAGATTTTGACTCTATACGGGTTATTTAGTATACTTGATGCAATGGGGTTAATGTCAGTCCACTAGTTTTTATGATCCAATTACATATTGACATCCAGTTATCCTATGCATTGTACTATAGCATGCTGTTTCTAGGTTATAACTTTGTGAAAAATATACTTATCTATATGATTACAGAACAAATGATTGTGTTTTTTGCATCTGACACCCGTTAACTCCATGTCCCACCATAAGGCTAAAGCCCATCTATCTGAAATGCACATGTGCACCTTCCCCCAACCCATGAGATAAATGCTGTGTTTACCAATTCCAAGGTCTTTGTTCCTACTGAAACATATCAACTTGCCTGTACAGACCTGCTGCTCTGTGGTACCCTGACTATTTCTGGAATGCTTTTAATATATTAAAATTGTGTTTGCCTATTTTCCTGCCTCGGATCCTGCAGCAGTTTGAAGTAACAGATCCCAGATCAGTGCTGTCGCATGCAGTTACCTCAGGATCTTTTGGGCAAACGTTATCTACTCCTGGCAGTTTGCTGCTCTCTTTTAGGTTTAAATATCTTTTCCACCAACATTTCAATTTCAGACCAATGCTCAAAATAGCACCTATGAAACAAGGCTCCTGCATTAAAATCTCTCAGGAAAGTCAACTTGGATACGAATGATTGAGCTTTCATTCTGCACCTTATCTTTGCCGAGCACTTCTTTTACACTTCAGTCATCTATCAGCTCCCCAGTCTGTCTGGAAAAATGTCCATTTCTGATGTACTTGAAATGATTCAATTCAAATGACTTATTGTAGGCTCCCATATCTTTAGCAGATTGTTTCTCAGAATATCTTTTAGCCAGACTTCTTATACTTTAAAATTTGATTTGTGAGACTTTTTTTTCTCCTCCTTTCTATTTTCTTTGGAGATGGCTTCAACTTTTGAAAGATGCCTCCTTGTTTCTAAGGGATCCCTTAACTCTGTTAGAAAACCCTCTTACCCTCTTAAAAAGTATCAACAACCACAACAAAAAGTTGGATGCCTTTGATAGATGGTATATGTTTTATCCAACTTCTAATTCACAGTCTTTAAAAGCTGCTTTACCACCTGCAAGCTTCAACTCCCCTATAACAAGTATTCTCACTTTTATGACTACAGCAAAGGCAGAAGGCTGGCATGGGAACTGCATCATTCAGTTCCCTGGCTCAGATGCCACCAGTGAACTTTCAGTTCAACCATACAATCATACTGACTGAGAGCCAGGTAAAGAACCATTTTTGCCATCCTGGACCCCATAGGCCACCATACTGAAAGTGACACTGAAGTGACTGCCTTCTACATGCTTAAGAAGGGCATCAACAGGCTTCCTCCTTTGAAAACACTCACGAAACCACCTCCTGTATCTTCATGGTAGCAGGTTACTGTTCCAAACACCAAGGCAATTTATTCAATGTATAACAACCAGGATTGGAACTCTTCTGAGTTACAGTTATGTTTCATAATACCATGTGTTTCATAATTCCTCATTTTTAAAGTGCACTTGTTCAAAGACTGCAAACAGAAAGCAAACAAAGGGGGTTGGTTTGTTGTTAGACTGTAATATCTGGGGAGCTTGACTGCTTTAGATTTTTAGAAGAATAAACTCAATCTGAAGTCACAGCCTGTGTCAAATATAATTGTGAGGATGGCACGAGACCATTTAAAGACTGCTAGCTGAGAATAAATGAATTTGGTTCAGCAACCATCTCTCACTGATCTGTGTAGCTACACTATTGTTAACCCAGAAACATAGATAAATTGAACTTAAAATTAGGAGAACCAGTTACAGGTTACTCTAATTACTTGTATAGACAAGCTTCAAACCGAACTGTTTGACATGAAGCTCCATGTATCTCTACATTAAGATGTAGAAACCGGGCAACAGCAGCAACTGCTGCCCACTGAAAACAGATCCTGAATGCAGAGCATGAACAAGTCCCTCACACTTACACTATGTCAGAGATTGTTCTACCCGCAACCCCTTGCAACCCAAACTCTCCTCAGCCTAAAGATGACACAAAACAAATCACGTTTCCTAGCACTCCACACTGATAACCAGCAGACTGTGGTGTTACAAAGTCTCAGTTAACAGCATAATCCCTTTAGAAGGAACAGAATTAAGAGAGCATCAGCTGTAAATAACTCGACTTGCATTGTTTCAACCTGCCATGGCAAGGTGCACAGCTAAGCCAAAGCTTAAAACTAGTTCCACATTTAACAGATTCTTTTCTGTGAAGAGTCACTGGTCATTAGCACACAGAAACCCCTCATGTTACTAGAACTGAGCTGTTTGGAAGTAAATCCAGCCTCAGCAAAGGGGAAACAAAAAGCTGTGTGTTTATTAAACTGGCTTTCTAAGTATCAACATTTGCTAAGGAGGTACCATTACTGAATACACTTCAATGACTGAACAGGGGCAAAAAAACCCTAAAAGCACAGCCTGTTGTTGAAATTATTAAGTCAGTATTGAGTGGAAGAGAGTTTTAAGGCTTGTAACTACTCTGGAAAAAGTAAAACTTTCAAACATTTATTCCTCATTCACTGCACTCAGTTTATGAATAAAGCCAAGCCAGACTAGGCTGGATAAAAACCCAACAATGTCCATGGTAAAGTCACAGGGTTGAGCTGATACACATCTAGCTACCTTCTTCTTTTGTGCTCTCAAACATTCAGCATTTTTAAACCATCAAGGCCAGCCTTACTCCTAAGCTATGGAGCAATTTAAAATATTAAGTACATCGTGGTAGAGGTAGGGTGACACATTTAAACCCATTTATTAACAGTTCTAGTGCTGGTAGAATAGAATGATTTTGCCTTTTGGAAAGAATTTTTAAGCTATGTCTGTTCTCTTGTATTATAAGCTTACTGGTTTAAAATATGTCAGTCTGCAATTCTGAATCAGCATTTTAATTCCAGCATCACATTGAAAGAGCTGAAAATCTGATCACCATGTCACAAGCTTGCAAATAATTCTATCAACTCTTTTTCACAGAGCTGCTCTTCATTAATTCACAATTAACAGGATTTGATAACACAAGCTGTACTACTAACTTTTATCAGCCTACTTGTGTCAACTGGAAAAGGACAAGGGTTTTATTTGGTGAGCTCCAGCACTTCTGTGCTTGGCAGCACCCACCCCCTGCAATTCCCTCTGGAGATACCCACCAAGCTCTTCCAACCCTGCTACAATGAGAGGCTTTACATGAATGCTGTCCTCTTCCTCCTTCTGTCTCGCATGAAACTGCTTTATCACAGGGACTGAGGAATTTGACAGGCAATGAGATACAGAAATTTATCTGCTGCCAGCAAACTGTTTCCACGATAGGGGCATCGGAAAGGGAAAACTGTGAAGAGCAATCCAACACTCTTCAACACATTCCAGGCCCTCATGGGAACACAGAAAGAAAAGGACAACAATAATTCAGGATTTTAATATAATTAAACTAATGCCTTCGAAAGAAATGCTGGCTGGGAAACCCTGAATTGTCTCTCTCCTAACAGGAGTAGTATCTACAAAAATCCTGCTCAAACCCAGGGATTAGCAGCATGCCTGTGGAAGCAGTCTTTGTTTCAAGCGCTCTCTTCCCATTTTAAAACGCTGAGTGATTTTGGATAAGCCTTCCTTACTACTGTAGATCACCGATGTAGCAGCAATTCTGCAAATATCCTAGTATGATGATTTCCTGTTTTACTTTAAAAGCTTCCTCATCCTCAACCACTGGGTTCTCCTCCTCCAGCTTTCCATCAGAGAGAGAAGCAGTGCAAGTGCTCAAGCTTATACTGAGCATGCGAGAGAAGCTTTGGGTTTGGCTCTTGTGAGACAAGCGATCACCAGCTTGGTACTGAGGGTACAGATAACCGGTTCTATTTTATAATAGCAATCTATGCTGAAAATGATGGTGATTTTTAAATAATAATTAAAAACACAATCAACAACCACAAACCCCTTTCACATACGTAACAAAGCAACAAGAGCTACACAAAAAGCAAGTGTTTTTTGGGAGAAAGGCAACAACTGTAAAAATGTTGAACAGGATCTCCTTTTATCTCTTTTTTAATATTCTCTTTGATTACTTTAGCTTGCAAAATATACATCCCACATTGTAGTTCATTTGTTTATGAGCATCTGGGCAGAGTTCCAGGGCTTTGATGCAAGCGGTCACAGTGCGGCACAAGCACTACCACCAGTAGGGAAAGCTGAAGAGGTGGAGGAGATACAGCACAACCATCACGTCCAGTACAGGACAAGGTTGAGACCAGCCATGCAAACAGGAACTGAGCTCCAGAAAGTCTCTTTACCTCAACAGGAGAGAAAAAGTCCCACAAATGAAAGCCTCCAGAAAAATGCAATAATCTTCATGATGAACGTAGTGATCTTTTTCCAATATGAGAAAATGCAGAATGCAGATATTGCATGCACAAATCTTACTCTCTGCAACTATAACTATTTAGCGAGAAGATTAAGTCAAAGACAGACTTTTTTGCACTGAAACTTCTCAATGCTAGGAGCAAAAAAAGCTTCAAACTGATCCATTGTGGAGAGCCAAGTATATCGGGTTACATGATTCTATGAAATGTGCATGAGCCCAGCTGTGTGTTTAACTTCGTTTTTGCTATCAGACTGCTAGACCAACTTCTTTTTATGAGTATTTACTGGGAACAGGCATTTAAGGCAGAAATGCACTTGTATCCCATGTTCTGCTTCATCATTCATGCAGACAGGATTATGTAGAGTCACTGATGCTTGAAGAGCCCCACCTGGGTGACTTAAATAGCCCCAGTTAAAAACCTGACCAAAATAAGAAACTTCACGCTGACCATGAGGATCAGAGGGGACAATAAAGACCCCAGTAAAGGATACCAGGCCTCTAGAATGTTCAAGTGTGGTTCTGTCAGGGCTGGTAACTGACAGAAGACAGGGAATACAATCTCTCCTTATTTGCTGAAATGCGATATACACAGAAGTAAACACCTATTGAACAGTTTTACTTGCATAGTCCTAGGAAGGGGTGCACTCTCAAAATGGATTTTGAGCCAATGTTCATCCCACTTCCTCCTTGCTGGACTTAAAGGGTGAGTGAGGGCAGGCAGGAAAATGGAGACAGACGTGTTGAAAGATGCATTAAGGGGTGGGGAGGAAGCTTTTAAGAGCATGCTTAAAATAGTCCACAAACATCTAGCCTTTCTCTAGGCTTAGAAAGCTCAGAGGCTCAAAAGCACCAAAACTACAGCAGCCTGGTTAGAAACACAAGCCTCACCAGTGCTGCAAAACAGGTATGTCCCCGTGTGTGTGCACACGCTGGGGAATGGGACAGTAAGGACTGACACTTCAAGTAGGACAGAGACAAAATTTTTTGTCAACTCTACTTTGATAATATGTAAAACTACTTTGGTAACTGTCTCACTCTGCCCTACCTTCACTTCTTCCACAATACCATGTGTAAGGGGATTTTAAAAGTCTAATTTCTAGCCAAATAAGGAATGCTAAATGGGGTGTAGAAATGCATTTCATATCAGAGAAAGGCACTGGAGAAAAAAAACAACCAAAACCAACTTTATAAACTTGCTGAATCTACTTAGAGTTTAGTGAGGTGGTTTTAGAAAATGGCCCCAACAGGTCCCCTGAATATTCAGGGTCTGAGCCCTCCTCACACGTGGGACAACAGAAGCTGCAGGGAGTGCAGCTTGCCCAGCAGCTAAGAGCCAACACTGAATTTGACTTAACCAGGTTAAATAGTTAGGGGATAATGCAGCCAGTCTCTGTGTTTCAGGGAGAGCTTGGGGGCTTTATTATTATTTTAAAAGAAAAATCAATTCAGGTGGTATATTTGAACACAGATTTAGATTAATCTTCCATCTTCCTGTATTTTTATACATTTATACCATTTGCTTTTAAACTGTTCCTTAGGCAGAGCAGGAAATAAAAAGGCAGTTGTTTTACTGTGTTCTCCCAGCAATAATGCGATGCACCAGATTGGAGTTTACTGAATAAGCTCATAAACCCCCAGGTTACATTCTTCCTCATCTGCAGCCTTGCCTTTCAAGTGAGCTCTACTCATATTAAAAGGACCAGAGGCTGTCCTCAGGCATACCCTGTCTTTGAAGATGAAGTCCCAGTTCCATTTTATGGCGGAGGCCTCTCAGTTCATACCTTTGCACAACTGTGTAGCAGGTTTAAACAATTATGCAGGACAGTGGATTTCCATTCCAGGCTCCTCTTAGTCAGTTTCAAGTTTTAAAAATAATGTTTTTCTTTCTGCTAGGGCACTCCTGCAGTAAGTGTTCCACACAGTGATGATCCAAAGGCATTAAAGAAAGTTACAGCTTAAACAGCGTGACACAGATTATGAATAAAGAAACCCTTCCCATATGGAAAAGTTTTTAGAATTGACATTTCTTTTCAATATGTGTTAATCAGAAAGACAGTAGTGAATTCTGACTGCTTCAGACAGGAGAGAATCAAAACTCTTGGGATATATTACATAAAAGAACAATTGCAAAGAAGGGAGAACAATCCTATAGTTTTGTTTAAAACTTAACTATTAACAGTGTTTTCTTAAATGGCTGGGAAAGTCTCCAGTTTGGAGCCAGCCACATGTTACTTATCAATGCTTCAAATGCAGGGTGAATGAGAAAGGCCATGTCTGGCTCCTTTTGCAATAGGGAAAAAATCTCTTTTGAAGTCTTTCTGAGGGACTGATGGGGGAGAAAGTGTCAGGAAAAGGATCTGACAGGTTTTGCACAGTGAGGGGCAAAAAAATGTCTGGAGCAAAATCTCTGTCTAAATTGAGCAAAGAGATAGAAACCTCTCCTTCAGCACTGGAGACGCCAGATAAAGAGTCTGAGACTCACTTGTATCTTTTTTCCAGCCACACATGAATTCCATTTTATGCTTTTTGCCAGCTTCTCATCTTACCAGGAGCCTGCGGGAGAGGCCAATTCAACACCAAAGGGAACGCAGACATGCTGGGGCTCCATGTACAGCTGTCAGTCACCCAGTATCCCAGGAAAACAACTTGTATTTTAAACAGCCCAAGCATCAGATTTAAAGGTGGAAGCGATCACCTGAATGATCTTAAAAGTAAAAAAATCAAAGAACCAAGAAATGAAGCTGCTTCTTGAAATGAAAGGCATTATCGATGAACACGTCATAGAATTACAGAATGGTTTGGGTTAGAAGGGACCTTAGAGATCATCCAGTTCCAGCCCCCTGGCCAGAGCAGGGACACCTTCCACTAGGGCAGGTTGTTCCAAGCCCCATCCAACCTGGCCTTGAACACTGCCAGGGATGGGACAGCCACAGCTCTTCTCGGCAACAAGTAAAAAATTCATGCACTCTTAATGGAAGAAGGCAGCTCAGCAGTATTCAACTTGAAGTGCACAAAGGTATTCAATAAGCTTTTATTAATAAAAGCCATTGTCTTTATATTCTGCTGAAGTGATAATGCCTTGACTCCTTGTTTCTGCCCTATAATGTTTCTGCATTTGTAAGGCATGTGTAGCATTTCCCAGGTAACATTTCACAGCAAATAAGGGAAAATTAACTTTTCTGACTCCAAAAGCCCCCCAAAACTAAACCCAAAAGAATCACAGCCAGGTGTTAGCAACAGGATTATTTTAATATAGGCAGGTTTAGTTACATAACAGGCATGAAAACGTAAGTTATACCACTCTGGATTATTTTAATCAAGGACTGGGGAGCTGTAGAAAACACTGGTAAAAACCATACTTCAGATAAGAGATTAGGTATTAAAATCCCTAAGAAACTGCACTGCAGGAATGCTTGCTGCTATTATAAAAATGAAGACCTCAACACAACATATGCTAGCAATACCATAGTAACACTTGTAGGACATAATAGAATTGTCTGAAAAAGGTATCAAAACCCCCTAGTTCCTCAGCTGTAAAAAACAGGCTACTGCTCAGGTTTGGCTGTCTTTGTCTACCTCCTTCTGCATCTTTAGGAACTCTACACGTCCTGGTTAAATAAAGTGAAATCCGCTGATGACTGGTGATGAATGTCAAAGCTCAAGCACCACATTCACTCATCTTTGATGATACCTATCAGCTGGTCGGTGTACCCAGTAGTATAAATAGGTGATATTCACCTCACTGTGGCTGGAAATTGCAGGACACCTTGATATCTTTATACCTAAGAGGCTCCATCACATATCTGGAGCAAATATCTGGTATTCCTGTCCATGGCAGGGGGGTTGGAACTGGATGATCTTAAGATCCCTTCCAACCCTAACTATTCTATAATCCTAGGATTCTAAATATTATGGATTGTTGTTCAGACTCTTGCATACACACCAATGCTAAAGTACAATTTCATCTCACAAAAGTATTTTGCACAACATTGAGACTAAAGTTACTGTGATTTTTTTTGGTCTCTGCTTTTTAATGTGGCAGTTTGCTGATCCAGTTCCCCTCCTCCCCCTTAAAATCCTTACACTAAACGAGGAGCAACCACACAGCCAAGAATTCAGACAGTAAAATGTTTTTTAGGTACCTTGATTTTTTCCACAGCTCTCCTTGCTCTAGTAATGTAGTTGACCTGTAAAACAGAAGAAGGAGATTACTGACTCCTGGTAGACTTTTCAGTATTACTGGAATATACTGTACACTTAAAACTTAAGAACACATTAACACAACATTTATTTTCATGAACTGTTTTTCAGAGTATTTTAGTGAATTACATTTTACTGTCTTATCATAGAAGGCATTTTTCACATACAAAAGATTCTTTTGTAGGGTAGTCTCATTTAAGAGCAGCTAGTTGGGAATCTCACCATTTTGCCTCAGGCACACTGGGTTACAAATCAAAGTAGAACCTGGTCTACCTGCTGCATTGTTAAAATAGAGCCTCACAGACCCAGTCCACAACTCCTGTTGTTGCCTAGCAGAAGCTGAACTCTGGAGCTGCCGCAGGCAGGCTTGGGCTGGGTGGGAAGCCAGTGAAAGGAACACAAATACTTCTCTTTGAAGGTTGACAACTGCTGGTGTGCAAAGCTCGTAAGGAAACAACCACCTTGCTCTGACCCTTTCACACCACTGAGTAGCTATGGGTTTTCCGCTTGCCTTCATCTTTGACATGAAAGTAGGATGAGTAAATCAGATAGCAACTGCTTAATTCTATCACCTTTTGTCTTCTAAGTCTTTGAGCACAAGTTCAATCGAACCTGACAAATGTACTTCCATTGTCTTCCCTTTTCCCTTGACCAATCCTCCAAAGAAAAGCAGTTATTTCCTGCTGAACAGGGGCCAGACTCCTTGATTTTATACATGCATACAAAATATATGCTACATTTTATTTTTTAAGATCTATACAGTGCAAGTGAGACATTTTATGCATTATAAAAACCCTGAGCTCAGCCCACCATCAGACACAAGCAGCACTTCTCACCAACCTGCAAACCTGTTGCTATTCATGAGGTTGTAACAGCCTCTTTCAACCATCATGCGCTTTTTCTTTCCAGTCTCTCATGACTTTAATACAGCAACTTCAAACATTGCTGCTTAGGTCTTCTCAGTATATTGTACTACAAATACTTGACCAGTTTCAACACTTCAGCAGGCTGGCTATCCCATTCCCCATCAGCACTAAAGGCTGGGTTACTCAGTGTGCTCTATGAACTTCAGCAGTAAAGAACTGACTTCAAAAGAAACCAGCCTTCACCAAAAGAAGGCAAGTAGAATTATACAAAATTACTGTGAGACATTAGTCACAAGACACTCTGAAGCAAAAAGTGTCCAAGAGAACCATGGTTAAAAAATAAGATGTTATTGCATGTGTGCTCTAATTGTCTCTTTTCCCTCAATTACTTTGTCACAGAAAGTCTGTTCCTTGCGCCCTTGAAAAATAAATGTTGCCATAAATACGGCAGTGTCTTCAGCAAGTTCTTATTTAGGAATGAACAATGTATTTGTACTCAGTATTAATACAGGTAAACAGCCACAGAACTATTTCATCTACCTTTAGATCTGACAGGAACACAAATTTAGGGGAGAGGATTGGCTCTAGCCAGGTGCTCTGCATGGGGCTTGGCCATATTTGCTCATTTTGCTGTGCTGCCAAGTGCTCCCTGGCAGAGCACACCAAGCGATGGCAGAGACTGGGGAAAGAGGAGAAAACACATTGGCATCATAACGTCGTGCTAGAGCAGGAGCCCTCCACAGCATCAGGAATTTAAACACTTTAATGTGAGTACTTATTCTCAGCATGAGTAGGGTTTATTTTTCATCTACTTCACACTGCTAGAGATAAGGGAGTGCTATTTCTATGCGAGTTCCCGATACGTTATTTTAAGCATAGCTGTCACCCACAAGCAGAGAGCCTGTCTTGCAGCCTAACAGCTACTCTTTCTAGAGGGCATTGCCAGACCACTCTCAGACATGAAAATGTAATATTCCCTCCTGATCCAACAGCACCAGTTGGCAGAATGTAGAGATGCCCATTTATGATGGTGTTTAACACTACATTAGCTAGCTCTCTGGGAGCTGCAAAGGACTGCTCACTCCCATGAAGGCCAGTGTACCCCTGCATAAGTGATGCCCAGCTTGCTCACCTCTGCCACTGGAGAAGCTGGAGACCCTATAGCTCTTCAGCATAAGAAGGCAGCGGGAAAACAGCTGAAGCCAGGAACCATGAGACTCCAAACATCGTATCCTTTTGAGCAGATATTTTTCCTGCCCTTTGTCACAAACTCTTTGGATACAATCTCCTTCTTCACATCCCTTCTCCCTAGTATCACTCAATGCACTTCCTCCCTTCCCAATTCAAAATTCACATTATTAAAACAAACAAAAGCCAAAACCAACAAAAATAACCCCTTGCCACTTGGTACCATGACCTAATTCACTCTGCTTAATCTACTGGGGTCTTTTTATCCCACTCTACCCAGCCCTTGAGTATGGATAAGAAATGCTGACGTAAATACTGGCCAGCAGTGGTCTTCACTATGCTGAGCATTGTTTAGGCCATATTCTCAGCTCTTAGTCATTAATTAAATGCCTGTATGGCCAAAAGGAATATTATACATTCAGCCACAAAGGATAAGGATTGCATAAAGAATGGGAAAAAGGAAATCTGAAGAGGAGTAACAGTCACACAGTAAAGAACCAACTCAAAGCCAGCTCTCAGATCAGGGAAAATAACAACTGAAAGACATTCTTGGATGAATAAATTAGGAGAGATGGATTTAACTCAAGACATGACAGCAGTAAATATTGAATGTGAGCAGCCTCAACAAATTTGGAATACATCTGAATAAATGCACATGTCAGAAATCAGACATATTACACAAATCCGAACAGGATACTGAAAAAGCAAAGACAAATTACATGTTAAATGAGGGCTTCAGTCTGCAGGACAACAGGATTTGTGTGTGTGTGGCAGAGATACCATTTATCTTCTTAGAACTAAAGTGTAAAAGCCACTTAGTTATTTGAGAGCTCTCTCCCACTCTGAGAAGCAACATTTTAAGACTGCATCTATCATCAGAGAGAAACTATGAGTAATCACAATGACAGAGAGTCAGGGGATGGGGTATCCCAAAGAAACACGTCCTGGAATGAAAACACAATTTCCTTCAACTACTCATATTAGAATGGCCGATCAGTGTGTAGTAGGAAAATACACTTCTGGTTTGGATCCAAACCTTGAGTATAAAAAAACAGCCCTAGTAAATAATTAAGAGAATTGAGTTCCCAACTGAAGGTTTGTTTTGTTGTGTTTTGTTTTTTTTTAACAAACAAAATCATCAAAAGATTGTGTAACTCTAAGAGCCCTTAAGGAAACAATTGGGAATTTTTCATAACATGGTATTTCCTTATACCACTGACCACAGGAATGCAAACAGTTCCACCAAACAGAGATTTCTTCATTGGAAACAACTGACAATCTACCCATGTTTCCATCTTTTCCACTCTCGGGGCTCAGCATACAAAATAGATTATATAATTGGATACAGAAGTGTCATACCCGGGCCACAAGGTACCTCAACTGAAACTCAGCACCTGAGAGCCTTTGCTAGAATATAGTTCCTGAGGGTTAGAGAAAAGAGAGAAGGAGCACTTATATTTAATTATTAAGCATCTCTGTCTAATCAAAATCTACATTTCTATTGCAATTTCTATATATTTGTTGGATTTCCCTAAAATAGGGTTAGCATCTCTATCAACAGACCAGCAGCCCAAGCTATAACTCAGCATATCAGTAACAAGAATCAGTCCTGCATCATCCCCTGACAGTAAGGCAAGTGATGCTAGAGAGGACTGGCAAGGAAACATGGGTTGTTACTCAACTTGCATGTGGAAGAAAAAGCACTACTACTGGTAATATACTGCCTGTACCTTATACAATGTCTCCCATGTTAGTCTAGTGAGCTAAGCAGGTAAGCAGGAGGTTGAGTGAGGTGATTCTCCCCCTCTACTCTGTTCTCGTGAGACCCCACCTGCAATCCTGAATCCAGCTCTGGGGTGTCCAAAAGGAGGACAACATGGAGCTGCTGGAGCAAATCCAGACAAAGCTGTAGATGCTCCAAGGGCTGGAGTACCTCTCCTAGGAAGACAAGCTGAGAGAGCTGGGCTTGTTCAGCCTGCAAAAGAGAAGGCTCCAGGGAGGAGCCTTTCAATATCTAAAGGGGCCTACAAGAAAGCTGGAGAAAAGCTTTTTATGAGGGCATGTAGTGACAGGACAAGGGGGAATGTTCTTAAACTGAGAGATGGCAGACTCAGATTAGATATTAGGAATAAATTACTGCGAGGGTGTTGAGACACTGGAGCAGGTTGCCCAGAAGAGCTGTGGCAGCCCCATCCCTGGCAGTGTTCAAAGGCCAGGATGGACAGAGCTTGGAGCAACCTGGTCTAGTGGAAGGTACCCTTGCCCATGGCAGAGAGTTGGAACTGGATGAAATTTAAGGTCCCTTCCAACCCAAACCATTCCATGATTCCTTGATAGATTTCCTTGTCAGCTTCTCCATTTAGGATTATTATTTCAGCAATGCCAAATGACACTATGAATCCCTTCAAAGGTAGTTGAAAATGCTGCCATTTCAGTATGGGCAATGTCAGTCTTCGTACTCTAACCAGCCTTCAGACCCTGCATTAGGAGACCAAGTATCAAAGGTACCCCAGGGAAAAGCAAGACAGGCCTTACAAAGAGACTGAATTTTCTTGACAGCTAATTAACAAGTCACTATCATGGAGAAAGCAATTTACACCCTGTGCAGAGCTTCATGCTGCAAAGAGAAAAAAAACAGTGGAAATGAGCATAAGCAATGGTAAAACCAGAGAGAATCCCGAAGATTCAGGAAGGCAAAGGAATGCTAAAAGGTGCTAATCATCAGCCCCCTGACAAGTGTCTGTCACTGGCAATTTGCAACTCAATTAAGCCAAGATTTTAATCAGGGCTACAACTGTACTTAATTCTCTTCATTGCAGCTGAAGGAAAACACGGGGAACAAGTCATAAAAACAGAACAAAACTGAAATGTGCTACAAAAGAGACCAAATTGTTTTCAGAAGGAAAAACCAAAACAATCAAATGCCTTGAAAGACAAAGCTTTATGGAGTTAGTGTGCCAAATGAGTCAAGAATTTTGGATAGTAGAAAGGGCAAACAAATGCCTTAACTTCAGACAGAGACACCAGAAGACTTTGCTTATCTGGAAGTGTTTGCAATCTTACAAGATTTCAACTTTCGGAATTCCTCTTTTAGGGGGAAACACGGAAAAATCCTCTATGCTCTTTGAAAAGGAGAATGAGATGGAACTCTGGTGCTCCATGTGCAGACAAACAGGGCTACAAGGCTTTGACAACAAACATCCCTATGGTGCTATGGATGAAGAGGCCATCATCATACATGAAACGTTCCTACACTCTACTTTAATATTTCAGGATGATAAATGCTAAGATACCCATTGCAAGTGTCCCATAATATTTTCACATACAAAACCATTTACCAGGAGTTACTGAACAGGAAGCTAAAATTTCCAAGGGCTTTATTTGAACCATTCCATCTCTTGATCTTTCCTGTCAGGGAGATGCACACTGAGCTCTCAGAGTACTGACCTTTCATCACAGCGCACTCTCGGTCTTGGAGAATTCAGGTTTTCTAAAGTTACAAACATATGAACCCACCCCGCCTTTTTAGACAGCTCTTAAGATCTAAACATAAATTACACAAAGCAGCAGCTTGGTTTAATTACAAACAGTGCAGCAAAAAAATGTTGTTTTTTTTTTTTCATTTATCTTAACTAAATAACCAAAACCCCACATAGGCTGATATGCCAAAGTCAGCGCTGAGATTTAGAAGGCTACTCAAAACCTATTTTTTATTCTTATAACAATCAGCATCCTAGAGAAAAACATGCATCAAAAAGCTTTTCAATTTCATCTTACTGGTGAGGCTATAAAGAGCTACCCAAACTCTGCAGGCTGTAAGGCAAGGCAGTAGCTAGAGCACACCACATTTTTCCACAATTAGAACATAGCAATATCAAGCCACGCAAGAAATGATTTGCTGTTTTTCATTAAAATGCACAGTTCATATTTATTTTTGTCTACAGTCACTGCACCAAGATGCATGATCAGAATAGCAAGAAACTAGTGGGCAGAGTCTACGTAGCATTCGTACCTGAGTCAACTGCACTACAATCAGTGGAAGTTTGGTGTTGGTAAGAAAGCAGAAATTTTGGGAAAATGTTACAAATCAAAGCTGTTGAAGAGTATCCAAAAAGCTTTAATTATGACTTCTGGATGAAATACATACATATGAATATGAAGACGCTAATTCACGTTTACTTTACAGTTTATAGTAATACTTGCTATTTCATTTTACCTTTGTCATTTGATAAATCCCACTACTACAGGCTCAATGCTCAATAATACAGTGATGTAAAGACTAGAGCTGCCATCTGGTATCTACCTGGTTTCTCAGCAAGACTGTAAATACAGTTTCAGGTAGGTTATTTTAAGTACTGCATTATTAAATTTTCACATAGTTATAGTCCAAGCAGTGGGAAATGGCAGTTTCAGACATCAGCTGAATGGCCTTAAGGATCTGGATGCTTGGTACAGTTCTGCAACAGGCATCCTAGCTGGCCTCAGGAAAATAACTTCAGCATTACATAACCCCCCTCATCCCCTTAAAATGAAGTCTCTACTGAGAAAGGCATTAGCCAAGCCTTATTCATGGAATGGTTTGGATTGGAAAAGCCGTTAAGATCACCTAGTTCCAAACCCCTGCAGGGACACCTCACACATATGCTATGTCTCAGTGACAGGTACTTTAAGTCAGACAAAATAGAAGTGCTAATGGTGGCTTCAAAAAGCCTGCCAAGGGGAAATGGACAGTGTTCCTCTAGCCTTCATTGTGGAAAATGACAAAGCATATATTAAAGCTACACACATTTAAACAAAATAATTTTCAACCTATGTCCCAGGTTTGGATAATTATGAAGGAAATAAAACCCACCTAGCATTTTCCAGCTGCTATTTAATGCCTCTGAATTTATAGTATCATAGAATTGTTTAGGTTGGAAGGGACCTTAAAGATCACCCAGTTCCAACTTGCATCCTAAGCTTTTTTCCCCTCTACTTCTTTTTTTGCCACACTCCACATATACTCTGGTATTCATTCTTCAGATTTTCAGTCTCTACTGGAAGAAAACAAAATCTCTTATATTCCTTTTTAAAAAGAAAAGGAAATATGAAAGCACAGTATGAGTCCTTTCTCACCTTTTGTTGCCACAGGTTTCCTGCTTGCTTTCTTCTTGTCCTCGAGACAAGATCTCTCTCATTTTCTATCAGTCTTTCAGTGTGGACTCCAACTCCTTAGCTTTTGCTACAAGCTCATTACTGTCCTCAGATTTCACCTACTAACATGTCATACCCCATGTTTTAAAAGTAGCTCTCAGCTTCTCACGAGAAACCATCCTAGATGCGATCCAGTGGTTTGCGGGATCCCACCCTCAGCAATACACAGTTGTTAAAAAATGCCAGGACTGCTAAAGGTTGTAAGTGATCCCACCCTCCCCCTGTTGCATCTCCCTCCTTTCATGCTTCAATCCTACTTCAGCATTCAGTTTTCAGCACCATCCCCTGAACTTACAGCACTTCATCCCTGACCTGCTTCTCCTCTTCCATTGCCATGGGTGCTCTGGGTATGAGAGCTGCCCATAAGCACTGCTTTGGGTAGCCTCCTATAAAACACAAATACACTATTTTACCACTAGGAAAGGGCCCTCCACCTAGCTAGCCCGTGTTATTCTCTGAAACCCATGAAAAAAAAACATTTTTACTCATTTAAAGTGATTTTTAATCACCTCAAATGTGCAATTGGAAGCAACTTCTTAGTGCTGTACACAGCCCACCTACCTCCTCCTCTGCCCAATACATCCACCGCAGCATCAAAGCTTCAAAAACAGGAGCAGACACTTCAAGGAGCAAGACCTCTGCCCCCTCATGCTCCATCTCTCACAGAAGGAAACAAGACCAACTCCCCAAGTCACTCAGGTATGTGCCTTTGATATGCCGTTCTTGTGTAAATAAACATAAGTTTGCATGCAAAAAAGAAACATTTGCAGTTATAGCACTGGCATAGTGATAGTGGTCTGCCTAAGGGTAAAAAAAAAAAAGGCAAGTTTCATAAGGAATCTTTCCACACTTTTTCATATAAAGTAACAGTAAGATCTACAGCATTCTCACACTACTTTTCAACTCACAGCACAGTTTGGGGTTTTTTGCAAACTGTCTTTGCCACTTCATTCCTAAAGAATGTCCAGTCAGGATGTTTTTACTAAGAAGTGATGCTTTAATGATGTTCCAACCACATGAGCAGCCATCGATTCCTTCCTAATCACATCTTTTCCTTTAATATTACTTTGGTTTTGTTTCTAACCCATCAAGTCCACAGCACCCCTACACCTAGCACAGTTTTCTCTTTTAGCTAGGAAGCTCAAGCATTACTCCTATTCTACTTCAGCAACATGGCTTCTGAGCATTTCTAGCAAGGTCACCAGCATTCTGCATCTTTCTCAGACAGTCCAAACTTGACTCATACCATGGCCGAAAACAGGAACAGAAATAAAAATGAAGCCCTGCAGTTGATGTTTTGAGGGATGGAAGAGGGTTTTCCCCACACTCCCAGCAGTGATTGAGGCAATCAGCAGAGTTGCACCAAGGCACGGCACAACCTCCCATGAGGAATCTCAGTGCCTGACAACAGATGATCAGATGTTTCACAACACAAACTTCAGATATATGGTATTATTTTCCTCCAGCATTAATTTATGGATAAAGCCTTAGGTGGACTCAT
This sequence comes from Pezoporus occidentalis, assembly GCF_034315485.1. Lineage (NCBI taxonomy): Eukaryota > Metazoa > Chordata > Aves > Psittaciformes > Psittacidae > Pezoporus > Pezoporus occidentalis. Next base: position 3,832,670 of record NW_026916082.1, on the reverse strand, counting down.
AACACCTAATGATCAGTGCACATATGGATCTTTTAAGTGTATAAATCTTTTAAGTGTTGTGTTTTTTTTTCTCAGCTACAAAGTACCCAAACTCTTGTTTATTGAAACAAGCTGTATTTGGAAGTGAAGATTACGAGTTATTTACAAACTGAAAGAAAACCAGATTTTTATCAGTCCTCTTCCTGCTTCATTCTGATATTTTAAACAGAAACATTGCCTCTTTATACTCTTTAATTGAATCCCTCTCCTGAAATGCTCAATCCATCCCCAGCCCTAAGAAAGAATAGAAACCAACTCCATTACTTCTTTATTTTTGAACTTTATCTTACTTGTTCACTTTTGACTTTCTACAAAGCTTAATTCATCCACCCTCCACCCTAACCCCTGGGAGCATCTTGTACTTTCCAGCCATCTGGAGTGTATTTACTTTACTAAGAAGAAAGTTAAATTTGTTCATGAACAAAGAAAATCCCCTTCTATCTTCCTGTCCTGTCTGCACAGTTATTTTCTAAGTTCTCATTTGCTCAAGAAAATTATTGTGCCCTCTGGGAGCTCACACAATCCTCCTTGTGAGCTCTGCTGAGGCCATACAACTCCATTTACCAGAGAGAGGGAGAGAAATTACTGCTTTTTCCCCCCTCAGTTTTCACCTTCTCTTCACAAACGCCCTTACAAACAGCATGAACATTAATGAATGATGAATGAGGATAGCAGTGATTGTACCAAAGTGGTTATTTAGACAGTAAAAGCAACAGTTTTGCTGCATCTCTCTTCCTCTTTTTCCTCACCAAAACATCCCTACTGCCACCCCACTTCTCAACACTGTGGACAGAGATGTGCTGAGGAAGACTTGCAAACTGCAGAAGGCAGGCAACTACCTCAAACTGGTTTATACTTCCAACCATATGTTCTTAAAACACCCACCCACTTTTATCTGGCTTTATCTGAGCTGCTGCATAATGCTTCCCTTTCAGTCCATTTTATAAGCCTATTTTTCAAGGCACACTATCTTTTTTGATCAAAGGTAGTTAGCTCCTCCTATCATTAAAAGCTATTTTGCAGCTTGACATGCACCAGAATGCTGCATCAAGTTTAAATGAAAGCCAGATAGGCATCTTTGTTACAGAGAAATTAATGAAAGCAGTGAGCAGTGCATGACATGCAGCTAACTTCAGTGGGGAACTGAAGGATCCCAATGCTTTGTGATGCTTGTCCCAAACATCTGATCGATTCCCCAAATTCATTTCAGTTTTAATGAGCTAATTTAATACCTGTGATAAGGGGAAATGCCATTGTAGAACTATACTGTAACAGGAATTAGAAAACACGTACTACAGGAAAAAATACCTTTCCAGAAGGATGCTTAAGGAGAACTGCTGCTGTTGTTTAGTTTCAAGTTGAACCTCTGAATTTAATTCAAAGTGACCCTTCAGAGGGGTAATGATTTTTAATGATCACATCAACTATCTTCTTGTCTCTCCAACAGCTCTTCTGGAATACCAAGGAGTAGAAGCTCAATTACAGATATGTGGGAGGCTGCATACCACCACCACAGTAAATTCATTAGAGCAGGAAATACACTGTGTAGAAATAACAATGAATTCAAAACTTAATTGAAGCTGCCTATGTGAGAAATAACTGCTGAAATAACTCACCCAAATACTACCACATATAAAAGAAAGCAAAATAGACAGTTAAAATCCTGCATAAAGCTCTGTGGCCACACAGTGCTGGAGAAGCATAATTAGCAGCTGGGACAGAAACACTTCCCTTACCAACATTTACCTCTTTCACATCTAGGAAATGAGAACTTACTGCCATCATTTCCTTGCATTTTTAGTTGCCAGTTTCTAGGCTGATTCAACATTATCCCTTCCAAGTTTGGTCCTCCTCATCTCCAAACCCCACAAAGGGCCATCAGTATGAATAACCACTGTTTGTCATCAAAATTAGCTGAAGCATAGTGAAGATGCAACACATCTCTATTTCAGGGAAGTATTGCCTAATTATTTATCAGAAACAAACCCCCAGGAGATCTGTTACCAGTTGAGCATTACCTCCACTAACAAAGACTTTTCCCACCCTTTATGCAATTTCAAGCTGTTCAAATTTTCCCCCAAACTGGTAATTTGGGTTTCTCTTGGAAGGGAAGACATGGACAATAATGCATCAGGCAGCTGAACTTCCTTTTCCTGAGACAAGCTGAATGTTTCATGCAAGCTACTAAAAATAAGTTTTACTTCCATCAATGACAACTCCTTGCAGTTTAATCAAAGGAATATCCACCCAATGGGCCCTGTTCTCTATGCAACTGACTTGGAAAATGATCACCACGAGAAGGTTCACTGCAGAGAACAGAAGAATCTGAAAAGAATTGAAGAGCAATATATTTGTGCTTACTGTGCATCAGTTTGATTTTACATGTTCCTAATACAGAGAACATGAAGCGACTTGACTCTCAGTCTGCAGCAATGGTATGACATTAGTTTCTAAGGAAACAGGGCAGAATCTGAGGGAACAAGATTTCTGGTTTTGTGCTGCTTCTGTAGCAAACACAGCATCAGCTCAGAAAGGTACATAGAATCATAGAATCATTAGGGTTGGAAAGGACCTTAAGATCATCTAATTCCAACCCCCCTGCCATGGGCAGGGACACCTTATGCTAAATCATATCACCCAAGGCCTCGTCCAACCTGGTCTTGAACATGAAGCAAAATGCCTCCAAATTGTTTAAGGAACTGAATCTTAAGCATCCTGAACTAGCAACGGCACCGGCAAGCCACAGCCATCTACTGGAGTGGGAAGACCACAGACACAGAGGTGTAAGCAGGATGTGCACCCGCTCAGCACCAGTCCCAGCCTACTACTCTCATCAACAGTACAAGAACAGGCACTAAAAATAACTTAGAATACAGTTGGCACTTGATACAGGCTGCTCCTTCATGCATGCCACAGTTCCTCTGTGACTTTCTAAAAACTTGGGCTGCCCACATCTTGTGGTTCCCCTTTCACAGGGAAAACAAGCTTCTAACTCATGAGGCAGCAAACCTTTCCTTCCAAGAACCCAAAGGGGGTCAGGTAAAAGAGGGGTTTCCACACCGTGAACCCAAGTAGATTTCCCTGCCATGATGAGTACTGGATTTCAGAGAGGATTCCCCCCAAAACCTCCAGACCAATGGGCCTGAACAGAGCAGGGCTCCATCAGATGCTCTCCCAGGCCAGTGCTACAGCCCGTGGGCAGGGATCACACTCAATACAGCATACTCAAGGGACAGCTATGCCAGGGGACTCCACATGATGAGGTCCTCCAGGCCAAAATAACCAGAATTCTTTGGAGAATATAAAACTTCAGGGGTATGTGGTACACTTCTGAAAGTTCAAAATGAAACATTCCTTCCATTTATCTAACCCACTGCTTAGCAATGGAGGTTGCATGTGTGTATGTGCCTGCGAAAGGCAAAACATGTTCTGCTATCCATCCTTGACACAGTAAATAAACAAATTATTTCTAAAGCAGTTTCAGAATGAACACTCCTCAGTTTGCACTCATGCTACATTGGTTTGGACAGGGAGGATTCTTTTTGCACAGCTGTCTACTTTTCAAAAGGAAAATGCCAATGCACCCCAAAATATCAGTGTTAGAACCTACTTCCAGAAGTGTTTGCCTGAAGGCCAAAGACCACAGCCCATGCCTGAAACCCCAACAATGTTACCACAGGACATATGTTATTCCATTGCAGAATGCATGTCAATACTTATCTCTAGCTATAAATCAGTAGAGCCTATTTTAGGCACAAAAGCTTCAAAACCAATTCTTGTGACCAACCTCTCAAATTAATTATGCAAATGCTGCATGAAAGTGCACAGATCATTATTCCTTCCAATCTTTAAACCCCTGCACAGAAAGGAAAAGAAAGCAATGCCTAATTATACACATTGAATAAGGCAGATAATGGCCTGTCACATGCATCACTCTGAATGCAGATCAGAGTGATGGTTTTAGCTGTAAATACAATGTGGAAACTTCAAATAACTTTGATCTCGTCTTTGGCAAGAACATGCTTCTTTAAGATACTGTTCTGTATTGAATGGGAGGTATATATTTTGTACTTTTTCCTGTTGAGTTTCAAAGTCTTTCCTTACAAAACATATACTATAAGATATTCCAATAGAGACAAATAACTGTATTTCCCCAAACAGGAGAATGCTGCTGCTTATTGCCTTGCTAAAAACACTAGGAGCAACAATATTCTACTGCAACATTGTTGTTCAAGCAAAGCATGATCGGTTTTGTTAAAAAAAAAAATAAATCATGGAATGGTTTCAGTTGGAAGGGACTGTCAAAGGTCATCTAGTCCAACTGCCCTTCAATGAGCAGGGACACCTTCAACTACATCAGGTTGCCCAGAACCACATCCAGCCTGGCCCTGAATGTCTCCAGGGATAATGGCACATCCACTTCCTCTCTGGGCAGCCTGTGCCAGTGCTTTACCACCCTCACTGTAAGAATTTTCTTCTTATATTCAATCTGAATCTCCCCTCTTTTAGTTTAAAACCATCACCCCAAGTCCTACCGCAACAGGCCCTGCTAAAATGTCCTTCCCCATTTTTCTTATAGGCCCTTTTAAGTACTGAAAGGCCACAATAAACAAGAAGGCCTCTCTGGAGTCTTCTCTTCAGGCTGAACAACCCTTGTATCCATAAAGCAAGGCTGTACTTAAGAGTTCCTGTGCAGGGGGGCACTTAGTGCTTTGGAGCGAGGAAGGAAGGCACACCCACAGACAGTAACTAACCTCCTAACATCTCCATGCACATTTAGGAGGTAGGAATTTCTTCATTTCAGATATGTCTTTCTTACACAGCAAGCAAGCCACGAAGAAATTGAAACATACATAAAAGGAAGGACTAAAATTGAACAGGTAGAAGTAGATGAGAATGCCCAGGTTAGACACGTCAGGGAGGCAGCAAGAATCACTGCCCTGCTCTTTGTGCCTGGTACTAGAAAAATTCCTTGTAACACTGACCATGCTATCAAACCAAATTTCAGCACATATTAAAACACGCTTCAAGACAATGTTATCAAGGGGAGATTAGGCTTTTAATGAGATATTTCCACAACTCAAGAAACTCAGGCTATCAGTTGGAAAAGAACAAATAAAGAATTTCAATGGCTACATGATGACATCAGCCATTTCATGCACAAATGCAACAAGAATGCCTATGGGCTGCATAGCACAGCAGGCTTCACTTCCAACCCAGGATTTGCTTCCTAAGACCTTTGACCACTTACAGGTAAAACACAAGATACTATATTTCATGTTGAGACTGTACTAGTTTTAAAGTATGAAGAATAACAATACAGCAAAATAAATGCACAATTTCTTAAGTGATGGATAACTGGTACAGATTTAGGGTCTGTCTAATGAAAATACTGCTGCAGTTTTGCCTGGTTGGATCACCACATTGAGATAAAAGACAGATCCTGCAGATATTGCTGCAATAGCTACTACAACAAAGTTTACTGATGCAATCCTTGGTTGTCATTCACCACAGGGGTTCCAGTTTACCAAAGGGGAAAAGAAAAAAAAAAATCCCTCCACTCATCCCATTAAAACTACACATAAGTATTACAGTCACTTTACAGAAGATATAAACAAGAATAATACCCAAATTCACTTACATTCAGAAGACAAATCCCTGCTTTGATGAAGACCTGGGCTGTGCAAAGCTTCAGAAAACTGCTCAATTAGTTTAGCTTATTTTGCCACCAAAAGCAAATTCTTATGGTTCAAATCTGGAAGAGACCTCATTTCAGAATACACAGCTCAAGCCTCCTTGAAAATAGAAGTTGCCAGGGTGTCAGAACATGACTAGCTAACCTTTCTTTCCTCTTCAGGAATCAAGGGGTTTTTTTCTTTTCAGTTGAGACAGAACATTATTTGCAACTTAGCCAAACTGACTCACTTCCACAGGCTCCTCCAGCATATTTCTAGCAAAGCCCTTTTGGGAGTGATTGTTTTTCCTCCTTCAAAAACATCAGTAGAGATGATACTCAAGTGTACAGTTAGAGCAGTACAAATGTAAATTATTGCTATGCAAAAAGGACGCTGTTTAGTTTTATATGTTCCTCCCCCAAGAAAAGAGGGATGAGACCTCATTTGGTTTTGATTCCCGCCTCCCAGCTCTTGCCGAGTTAATTCAAACCAAACCATCCCCCTCCTCACCTCTCAGCAGCCGTCTTTCTAACAAGATCCTCAACTTCATCATTTATTGTACACACTTGGATGCCTTAAACAAAAATTACTGAAAAAAGGGGAAGAAAACGTGCTCTGATCAGAGTGCTACATAAGATGGTGATGCAAGACTGCACAAGATACAGTCAAAGGCCTGCAGAATTTATCCAAGTTCAGGTCTAAAATAAAACAGCACTACAGGAGCGTCAGATTTCTTGACTATGTGCACCTCAGTCAATTTACACAAGCCCCTACCGATCTTTGCTTCCACTGCTAAAACTGCTAAACAAAACAGTGACTTTTACATGCTGCTTCTACAACACTGCCATGTTGAGAACTTGTACAAAGTAAAGAAAGCAAAACTAGGATAGAATTAACTAACATCTTCTCCCCTTACTGTCTTCCCAGCTATCTGCTCCTTCATTTGCTGGTCCATTTAAGCACCTCTTGTTGCTTGATCCATTTCTGTTCAGCAAAATGCACAAGTTTAGGTCTTTGTATGAAAACAACCATAACTGCTTGCCAAACACCTCAGGGACTGCAAGTTGTAATATCATAACATCTTGTGAACTTTCTCCTGAGTTTGGTGGTAAGCCTATAGGTTGATGCAAAGTGCAGTCATGTAATAGAGTTTCCTGTTTGAATATTCCCCCTCCTCCTTTTTAAAGCAAGAGTATTCTCATCCTTAGAAACAGGAAGTCATTAAGTTCCAAATGTTTATACTAAATGAAAACATACAGATTGCCATGACTGCTATTCAGTGACTGTTGGGTGGTCTCAATCTGAATCCACTTTCTGACCAGCAAGTGCTTCCCTTAGAGGAATTACGCAAGCACAGCCTCAGAGACCAGGGACTGTAAAGGTATAAACAGCCAGCCAATATAATTACAGGTCATGAGTTTTACATTTTTTCAAAGACTTTAACATACCCACAAAAACCTCTCCAACATCTGGTTTCAGTAAGTATTTGAATAAATGTTTTCCCCAAGTTATATCAGAAATTGGCTAGTGCTGTACGTTCCTTGGGATGAGGTCAGCAACATGCACTAGTGCAGCACCTTCAGTGCAGTCATTCACATGATTATTTGTGCCGGAGTGCGGCAGGGGGTTGGAACTAGATGATCTTAAGGTCCTTTTTATTCCAAACCGTTCTATGATTCCATGATTCTGTGAAGAGGGAAATTCACAACCCATTGGCATCCTTCACTGATAAACTTCAGCACACTGCCTGCAACTGCCTGTGATCTGCATCTCCAACATACTAGCTTCTGATCATACTGTTCTTATTCATAAACTCCTAAATCAAGTTTCCTCTTAAATTTGATAAGCATTAAAAAAAACCCCACAACTTCAATTTAGTACTGTGATAATAATACATTAACGGGTGGCCCACACAGAGTTCCCACACACAGAACACTCGACTAACTCACCCCAGATTAACAGAGTAAAATCTGTCCCTTGTGATTTGAGTTTGTCATCCTAATCCCAATTTACTACAATTCACCTTTTGTGGACATAAATTAGACTCCAAGAGAAATCAAACTCCAATCCATCAGCACAAAGTTTTAACTGCTTTTTCCCCATGTGTCCTTCTTACAGGAAAATGCAGCTCCTCCCACCCTCCAGATTTTAATTATTAAATAGTATCTGGAAGAAGTAAAGAACTCCCTTCTGAGAAGAGAGTTGCAAAGCAGCTCCTTAGTAATCATGAGCGCTTTCAGGAAACTGGAGTGCTCCTCCAGCACGCCTACTTGCTTCCCGTGAATAAGCAGTGTTTAGAATTATCTGGAGAGGTCTTCCAAAGTGCTGAGAACATGATTTCTGTGCATTTTGATGCTCTATGAATCACCAAGACTAGAACATGAAGCCAAGAAACAGTAAAACATGCACATACATAAACAACAAAGAAGAGCTGCTAAGACTAATATTAGACCTACAAAAAAAACATATCCTGAAGGTATCAGGAAGAGACCAACAGGAACTTACACATTATGCCACTTCCACATGAGACTCTTCACTTTTGTTTGGATCCACAGATCAATATGAATGTCAGGAATTAATAAAGCTAGCAGTACAGATCAGCTCTCCAGAGACAAGCCACATCTGTTCAGCAATGCCAAGCTGCCAGCTGGATGGAGTCCCAGAAGCCTTTCAAGGGTCATCATGCACAGCAAAAGCTTGTACTTAGCTAAGAACCTTTCAGCCTAGCAACTAAAAAGGTAACAGGTATTCTGTTAATTACATTAAGTAATTAAGTCATGTTTAGCTCTGTCAATTAGGATGCCTAATTTTAAAAGGTCTAATAGCCACAGTATTTAAGTTCCTGTTTTCTGCTGGTGCTGTAACAGCACAGAATTCTAAACCACTGCCATTCTCATGGCTGAGTTGGAAAAGCAAAATTATGCTGTTACCAGCTAAGCTAATCAGTTGAAATGAAAAGAGTCAAAGCATTACTTGCTGGACACTGCATATTCTAAGCAACTTTAATGTACAAATAATCAACTTAAAATCCAGAATGAAAGACTTTGGATCTCAGGTGAAACCATTAATCACACAAGGATGCTTTATCTGGGTACAAATTGTCAAAATGTCCTTTCTTGTGCACACTTGATTGGAGCCTGTTAAGGGAAGAAATAAACCCTACAGTAGAGGACATTTACCTCCCTCCCCAGCACATCTATCACTGACACACAAGGTCTTGCAGGGCATAAAAGCTCCCATTGAGGTATTGACACAAGGAGCTACTTCTGAAGTGATCATCTGCTGGTCTACATTGAAACTGCTCCTTTCAAATAGTTCCAAATCAGATGTACAGTACCATACCTGCTTAGCTAAACACTACTTTATCTACAGCTGCAGGTGGCCCAACTTCCATGCTGAAACACCCTGGTAGGCATGGGCTGAAGAGATCTATCGTTTAAGATTACAACAGCCAAAACCCCACTGTGAGGCTCCCCCTGCTCCGAAGGCATCACAGCCCAACATTCTTTTTATTACAGGAAATCATGCCTCTGATGTTTGCAAAGTACTTCCAATTCTTATCTTTCAGCTTGTTCCCAAGTGGAAGCCAAAAGGTGAATCCAAGCTGGACCTCTTCCCCAGCCCCACTGACAGCTTGTTTTCTAAGCTAATAACCCATTTTCAAGAGCATAATCAAGATCAACCTGCTGAAATTAGTCTGAACGACTCATGCAAACAACTGCTGTGCAGAGTATTTTATTAAAAGCAAATCATTGCTCCCAGATTTTACATAGTGAGCAGCACCAGGAGTTTGCTCCCAGTCCTAAAATGCATCATGTCTATGACGGCTTATCACTGCGGAGTATAGTTCTTTCTGAACCCTTGCAATGCTCCAGGAGCATTACCAGAATCACAAGGCCACTACATGGGATGATGCCCATGAAGACATCTAGCATTATTAACCCCCATCTGATTAGCAGTTCAGCTACTAATTTGATATCCTTGTAAGCAGGGCTTGTTAACCACACTACACAGTACCCCAGACTGGCCATGTGAAAATGCAGATGTCACTTGCTCACCTTTTTAATCTGCTGCAAGGTTTTTCAGATGAAGACGTATTTCATCTTGTGGTGCTATATAAATAAACAAAGTATTCAAAACAATAATTTTTCTCCAACTGGGGTTATGTCATATGGTTTGCTTTCTCTCCGGAAGAAAACATGCATATAAAGTGCAACCACATGCTGTTGGCAAAGAATTGGTTTAATAAGGACTCATTTCTAAAAACATGATTACAGATGTGGTCTACATCTTGAACCTAGTGTTTAAGGAAAAATTATCTCTGTATAATTATTTCACTCATCTGTGTTTTCTCTAAGGAACTTCACTCACAAAAAAATGTTTCTTAGAGCTGCGAAAGTTACACACCCTCCCCTTTCACACATCCACCCCAAAATAATTCAAGCACACCCTTATCAAAGAAAAGCTGAACACGTTACTGAGGAAACACTACTTTGTAGCAGCTCATTGCTACACCAACTGCCAGACAGCAATGTTGCAGGTTAGAACTAAGTCTAGATGAGCTACTTTGCTACAACACTTAACCTCGGACTGCACCTGACTTGTCATTTGATTTTCAAAGTGCCGGAGTTTTTTATCACTGGTAAAGTTTTCTATAAGGATGTTATTAATGTGTAGAGCTCTCAGTAAGGAAACTCAAATATATGATAAAGATGTATTTGGTGTGCTCTAGCACTGCCTAGAACATAAAAGGTAGTTTCATTCTGATGTAACCCTTATCAATCAGCAAAACTAATAGAAATACAAGTTTTAAACACAAAATTAATAAAGTTTGACTAAGAACTTGGTTCTTTCCTGCTTGCCAATTTACAAAATCTTATCAACTTACCCCAGGAAAGTCTGAATAAAACTCAAACCCTCTTCCAAACAGGATAAAAACAGCACTGAAAGACTGACTGCACCATTCAAACATCTAAACCCAGAAGACTTTTGCCATATTTGATATCCATGTGTCTATCTACAGTGCCTAAAAATTAGTTACAGGCTTCAACTGCTACAGCCTCACTTACTATTTATAACAGAAGCCTTGCTAGGAAAGCTTTTTCTTCAAAGATAAAAGAAACCCCAATTTGAAAGTATTTGACTGCTATAAAGACTGATTCTGAAGCCTATCTATGGGTGACAGGGTGGAAGAAACAAGTGAGTATGCATATGAACATTGTTTTCTTAAGAAGAATGACAAACAAATTGAACTGCTTGAGAACCCAAAACATACAAGTGGTTTCTGTACACATTAATGAATCAGTGGCAAAACCCTCATTCGTTTACTAGTTACTAACTTTCACATGAGGGGTTTCACTGTCCCCAGAAAGGGTGAACACCAGCAGCTGTTGCATCAGAATGGGATAACGTATCATAAAATAAGATGGATAAAATACTGCAGCATTTAAACAGCTTGTATTAAGAACTTAAAAATAAAAAGCTCAGCCCAAGTTTTTCCAGAAATTAAGCCAATGTGCAGGTGGGATATTTAAATAAGACAGAAATCTCAATAACAAGCTGAGAATTAAACAGAGAATTGTCATCTGGGTGTTATCTGCATGCAGCCAGAGCTGAGAGGACTCACAGATCCAGAATTTGTATGCAGGAGGAATAACCTTAAGTGTGCTTTCACTACTCTGAGGAGCACCTTCATCTGCCAGCCAAGCCCAAGCTGAGTATGCCTTATTTTGAGGCTGCCGGCATCCATACAGAGTTCTCCAAAAAGCAATTCAAAGCAGGAGTGTGATTAAGGGGAAAGCCTCAGCTGGCTGAGCTGAGCAGTGTGAACACCTCCTGCCTTTCCACTCCATTACAGACCAAGCCAAAGATGTTGTGGCTCAAGAGAAAATCTCAGTAGCTGTGGATCCGAGTCCAGTGCAAACTCACCCCCCACGAGATGCTGCAAGGAAATCACTGCATCTCACAACCAAAAGCCAGTTCTACTTTTCTGCTTTTATACCTCCCCCATCTACCAGATACACTCAAGACAGCATTCAGTCAGAAAGCTGCACAATTGCACACTGTGGGGCAAGTCTGTGCTAGTTCAGTTTACCACAAAGGACAAACAAGTAGAAGATGAGATCCTCTTACACTAAATACCGTCACTCAGACCTCTCAGGAAACTTGATTTCACACAATTGTAAGACAAATAATAATCTGAAGGTATCAGCTGTAACCTTTTATGCGTTCACACTGAGTTACACAACTTTGCAACCCTCCAAATCCAGAGGGTCCTGCTGATGACTGATTTTAAAATGCATCCACACTCATTTTGCCTCTGGTCTGAAGTGGACATTGCAATAGATTTCTAGACAGACAAATCCTACTTTTACAAATGCTTTAATAATTTAGGCACTTCAGGGCATCCTTTTTTCTTTCTTATGTAATACCCATTGCTGTAATCCACAGAAATATTTCCAGAAGTTTATCCCTGGGGCAATATGGAGTTTTACCTCTTTTGTCAGTTTGCTTTCTTGATCACTCAGAATCCTATTGCACCACATGTATATTACGGTACAAAAAAAAAAGGACTAAAAATACTGTGTTTACTAAAGTCAATCATAAAGCATAGTGCTAATGCACTGCAAATGCTAATCTCAAATCACATACAACTTTTTGCTTCATGAAGAATTCAGCTTTCAGCTGCCATCCTCCAAAGTGCTACATGCTTAGTCACAATAATGGCTTTCATTTTTACCAGAGAGTGTCCTCTAACATGGGTAGGACAGACATAAAAAGAGAAAAGGAGCTACAGTTACGCAGTTGAATCTGAATAAGAGAGAAAGCATTAAGAAGGGTTCTTCTAGATTTCTAGGAATAAAGAAATGGATCAAGTGTGTTGAAGAGCATGTGCAGAAATAGATGGGGAAACACTTTTGTGTATTTGGTATGATTCAATTGTTTCACCCAAATTCACTAATTTGCAGAGACTGAAGTTACTGAGAAAAACAGGGAGGAAAAATACTCCCAAAACATTCCAAGAGAATGAACAGGGCATTAAAATGATGGCTGCAGTTTTGACTTCAGAGGCTTTAGTTTGTAAACGTCAAAGCTAATACTCTGGTTTTTCCTCCTCCTCTCTCCTCAAGAAGTATCTGTAGAAAACTGCAGTACTGCACACTCTCTACACTGAAAGACCAATACTCTGGCATAGCAAAGGCAGTGAGAAATGGATTCAGCATCATGCCTCTTCTGGCAGTGTTCAATATCAGAGAGAAAACCACCGGCACACTCTCTGTTCTTGCTTCACACTGTGTTTCTGGCTAAGAGGCACAGTCATTTATTTACAGAATCTCTCAGCAAATTTGCTTGCACCCCTAAGTATGTTTTGATGATTCTATCCCTATTTTAGCATATTACAATTAATAATATTTTCTAACTGTAGTAGAAAGCAAAACATACCATCAGCAGCTAGCAGACAGTTGCATCAAACCAGAGGCAACAGCCATGAAGGTCAGGTACTCACTGGGCCAGAAAGCACTGCCTCTCACCAAGCTCAACACTTGGAATGAGATTTCACGAACCTCAGACACAGCCAGGTCTATACTGGCTTCAATTATAATCCTTCCAGGGAATCTGGATGTTTCCTGTTGAATTTACTGCTCTAATGGCATTTGAATCCAGGAGACTTCCTGAGTAAGCCAGAATTCAGGATAAATGCATGAAGATAGGATACAGCAGTCACAAGTATCGCCCAAATCATCTGCTATTGGCCTCTTGGTTACTTCACAGGCTGCCTCAGTCTTAAACTGTTTAAAGCAAAATGAACAGAGGCCAATAAAGTTTGATGGAAAATCCAGCATCAGCCAAATGCAGCATTGTTTGTTTCAGTTATATAGAATCATTATGTCCGGTCCTTGGATCCTCTTTATTATACCCTCATTTCCCCTGACTGAAGAAACCTCTGTAACAGAACACCCTCAGGAGCCATAATTTAACAAAGACAGCATCCAAACTTGATCCAACGACCTATGAATGAAGGCAGTGATCTGGGTATGGTTAGGGTTTATAAAAAAAACAACAAATTCCAATGGACAAAATGAAAAACTACATTTGATAATAAATCTTCTTTTTATGAGTAAGCTTAATACCCTTCCTCTTGGTACAAGAATGTAATACTGTCCCCTTTGCCAAGAAATAAAGGACAGAAAACCCACACAAGAACAAGGACCATAAGAAATGGAATAAACATCAAATATACATAATGTTTTCAGAAAGTTTTAACTTTTTTTTTTTCTTTCTGCATATGGCTTAGATCTCATTAACCAAGACTTTATGACATACCAATGCTTCAAATGAGTCTTCAGAAAGGCAGCAGAAATCAGAGCCAAAGCAGGGCTGGGCAAGATGAGACAATTGCTTGGGAACTGAGCCACACGCTTCAGTACTGCAAGAAAGCAGAAGCTTACACGTGTGTAAGCATGGCAGTCACACACTGACTGACCCAGGCTGTAGAGTATAGGCACATCCTTTTCCTACAGAAATCAAACAGCTGAGAAGCCAAAACTACTGAGCTTATACAAGGATGGCATTTGCATCCAACCCTAGACATCACTGCTTTGACAATCTGACTGAGAGCTGTCTCTCTTGTTCCTGCATTTAAAAGATGCCCAACAAAACACTCTCTTTCTGAAACCATTGAGCTAATCACACTTAAAATTTAGGGGCTCTGTTTTGGTTCATCTCATACTGAAATCCTACCAACGGAAAACAAGTTCACACTGGAGGCGATACGTGCAACAGGCAAAGTAATTTTCAGAGCTCTTTCTGTTGGAAGTCAGTATCAGGTCGTCCAAAGCGCTGACACAGCCCAAGCTGTTATTTTTAAACACAGCCATAGTCTATTTAGCTAAAGCATCTTTACTCTGACTGAGCCAGTATTATTTTGATAAGACTCCTTAAGTATCTACACTAAGGCCTGCATATCACATCAAACAAAATAAATACAATCTTTTGAAGACAAGGCGTCATTGCAACTAGGAAAAGAGAAAAAAAGGAAAGAGAGATCCAGAAAAAAAAACTAAGAGGACCCAGCACGGTCAACCCTACAGTGCTAGCTGTGGGATAGCTATTCACACTATGAATTTGTGTCATTCACCACCTGCACAGATGCTAACTGGAACAATTTCAGTCAACTTAAAACAGCAAACAGCTTTCTGCTGTTGGAAACTCAGCAATACACTTCTACAATGATTCTTCTGCCAAATTTGTTGGTAGCAACACCAGGTTTTCTTACAGATCATTTAACTGATGAGAACCTGAACAGACGGATAAGTGAGCAATACCATTTTCGAAGGTATATAGGAGACCGCAGGTTATAGCTACACAACATTTTGGGAGGTAGCTCCCTCTTCCTATTTTTCTTTCCTTTTCTTTTTTTTTCCTCACATTTTCCTCAATGCAATTCTTACTTCTTTATAAAAAAAGTTTACTTGTAAACATATACATAAGCTGATTACTAGAAAAAAGAACAACCCCATTCTTTCCTCTCAAAGTGATTTGTTCCGTATGTTCCTAAACATAGAGACACTGTGACCTACCTGATAATGATGTTTTCCTATAGCCTCCATTTCTTATGCACAACTACGA
Organism: Pezoporus occidentalis; assembly: GCF_034315485.1. Classification (NCBI taxonomy): domain Eukaryota; kingdom Metazoa; phylum Chordata; class Aves; order Psittaciformes; family Psittacidae; genus Pezoporus; species Pezoporus occidentalis. The sequence goes on along the minus strand of NW_026916082.1, from coordinate 3,817,326 downwards.
AATAGAATCCCCCCAAAAGTAGTCACCCACCAGTAGCTTCACAGCGCTGGATATGGGTGCATGACATGGGAGCCAAAGAGCAGCTCAGCCCAGCATGTTGACATTATTTTAACTAAAATAACTTCAAAGCCAAAACGTCACATTTATCTGAAAGAGTTTATCGTTAAGCATGCCGGTTCCCCCTCAGATTCTGGGGGAACATGGAGGGTAAAGGGAACCTTGTAACTGAATGGCTGCAATGCTGTTATCTCAAAGCCTGGAGAAACAGCTTTTTCATTCTTGCTTTCTTACAAACAAGTCCCCTTACAGAAAGCTCAACTCACAAACACCTACTTAGATTTTTTCATTGTCTCCCAGTACTGTGGGCAGGAGGGACCCTGCAGAGCTGTCACTACTGAAGGATTAAGGGGCTGGAGTCAACCTGAAGCTTGATGCTGACAGTTCCCCTTTCCCTGCAGGTTCTCAGACACCTCACACCCACTCTAGCACTCACCCTCTCTTTAGCGAATTCAGCTTACAAAGAGTTAAAGCAGATGGGGGAGAGGGAGAGGAAGATATTCTACTGCAATTTGTGGTGAATTGCACAAGTTAAGCGAGCAGCAGGGCTTACACAAGAGAACATGCAGCAGGATCACAAGGCCAGGAGGGAAGAGCAGGATATCCTCTTCTGTTTGTAATGTGCAACCCAAATATTCTAATCAGATGGAAGTCAGAATCCTAGAGAGGAGTGACTGTATTAAAGAGGTCATTATATTTATTGGAATGGTGACATGGAGACTTCTTATTTGACTGGATTCTTAAATAGGATTACAGGGCTTTAATTTGCTCCTTTGAATTGATTTAAGAGCGAGAGTAACCCAAAACAAGTTTATAGAGCAGGTGGAATAACCTTGGAAGGAGTACACTACATGATGCAGTAACAGTTTCCCCAGCAGAAATACATGCTAGCACACATTCTTCAAGTTAACTAATAAACAGAAGAGTTATAAAAATAGCATTACTTACACTATGCATTTGCACATTGTAACCGGTAATTCCACAGCTTTAATTTCATCTTTGAACTATCAGTTATATTGATAAGTAACAGTGGCAGCAGTGTATATTAAAAAAAAAAAGTAAACAAATGACCTTTATCGAACTTGATGAAAGCAATAAAGGGTAAATGACTTTTTTTACCCTTTTTTCAAAGCCAGTTTTACAGCCAACTGCCAGCAGGGTGTGGGCTGAAGCAAAAAACTTTGAAATAGGTCCTGTGAAATCTGAAACCAAAATACAGCAAAGGTCACCTCTCTGTGAAGAACCATCTAGTCTGTATACATATATATATATAGTATGTATACTATAAGCAAAGCTCTGTTAGCTCAGCCCCGGTAATAATGTAATTCAACTTACCCCCTGGGAATAGCAATAACATCAGGTTTCCACTACAACGATAAATTTACTGCACACAATACCTATTACTATACGTTTTCAGCATGCGTGATAGTAGCCAGACACTAGTGATACATGGTGTACCCCAAGCTAGTTTTTCTTGTTAAAGGCTAGCCCAGGTTATAAATATGACACTCTTATTCTCACCCCCACCATTACCTAATTCTTTTTAGTCGACATTGCACATGCAGTAAAGCTTTTTATGCAACTTAAGCATAAAGCTCATATTAATAGGAAAGGAAGCAATATAGCTGATTTGTAAAATTTTTGCTATTCCTTCTCAACAGAGAATTTCAACCCTTTTCGACAGGGGAACAGAGAACATTTCCCATGGATAGACAGAATCTTCTACACAAGTTATTGGGGCAACCAGACTGCTATACTCTGCTCTGTCTTGTGGGCTCCTGTGAAACAGTTCACAGACCCAAGCTTAGAGACAAGTGCCATATAGCAACTGAGGTTCTTGAAAAGGGCTGCCCATATACACATTTCTCTGCAGACACATTTGAGCTAAGCAGTCTATTTTTCCAGTTACAGAAGAAGACCAGGCAGCCAGAGCTGCTGGCACTTGAACCACCGCGTGAGCTGGGGCTCCTGCTTGCCTTGTCTATGGAGAAGAGTGCTCCTACTTCCTGTGTTTCCACTCAGAGCTTTCCCTCCTTTCCACTCCGAGTCATATCATATGTGTTTGCTTAAACGTGAAGATTGCCAAGCCTGTCCTCAGTTTGCAAAGATGCTAGAAAGCATAGGCCTGAAAAGTTGACTGCCTTTGCTGGAGGGCACTTCTCTGGTCCAGAAGACATCCCACCATACTTAATGGTCTCCACTGACCACTTTGGGTCTGTCACCGAAGAGACAGGGTCTTGATCCAGACAACTGGAGACATTCATACTCAAGCTATTTTAAAGCACACAGGATTCCACCTGGCAATACATTAGAAGTCACTTGATTTGATTAGAAGCACTGACATGCAATAAAGCGCTTACATTAGGAATGGCAAGAGAAAGAACAACTTCTGCTGACCAGACAGCAAATATTTCTACTTTGAATGGTGTGGTGCTTGAGAAGAACTAAACAGCCTTTGAAAAATCAGCCCTTCACCAGGAGTTGGCATAGGGTATATAAAATTAGGGACACTGCTGTTTAAAAACATCTAGGCTTGAGCGAACACAAACAAAGAGCGTAACTTGTATGCAACAGCCATTTCAAGAGGAAGCAGTATTTCAGCTTTCCCCCAGGTGCAACAGGAAAACAGCTGATGTAAAAGGGGAACCCAGACTGCCCCCCTGCCACCTATGGGCAAATTATCCAGGCATCTATAAAACCCCCTCCTGATGTTTTACAGCTTAAATGTTCCTGATGTTTTACAGCTTCAACATTTTATATAGTTAAACTGAGTTGCCTCGAGTTCACATGCTTTATGTTATTTGATATGCTTTAAGTAGGAAGCTACCTGGATTCATTTCAAGATTTTTTTTTCAAGCTAACCTGGTTTTGAGTGCAGATTCACTCATGTTAGCACTACCCAGATGTATTCAATCCCTTCACATGCTGCAAAACTAAAAGTCTGAAACAGTAAAAACCGCTAAATAAATAGGGGAACCTGACCGCCAGACCACCAAGTTTGGGGGTTGTTTTATTTATTTTTAAATCCTACAAATTTCAATGTATTTGCAAATTCTTCTGCACACGTCTTACTTTTTGTTCAATACCAGACCCACCATTTTGATCAGATTGATAAGGAACAAGCCAAACATATAAAGAGGGCTTTGGTGGTTACAGACATACTTCACTTTACTGAACACTGCACCACCAATATTAAAGCATGCATCATGACTTCAGTTTTCTTCCTCAGCTGCTCAGGATTAAATCTCTGCAATAAAAATATTTATGAAAACTTGACAGAATGATTTACTTTGGACACTTTGCTTCAGAGGATGGACTTTTTTGTTCCAAATCATGCACATGCAGAGGTATCCACCAAGCTCTCCAGCTGTGTCACTCCAGTCCTTAAGCCATTTAACACAGAACATGCACATGGCCTTAGAATGCCAAGTCAGCTGCACATCAAAGACAAATGGCTCTGGAGAGTCACCCCATAACAATCAGCATGTCAGTAAGGAATCAGATTTGTATTCAGTGTTATGTCCATCAACAGGAATGGAAAAGGCAAAAAAGAACATATATACACACACATGCATATATGCACACACACACAGAGATTCTTTTTCACAACCTCTGTAATTTTAAGAATGAGAAAATTATACAACCTTTTGCCTGAACATACACAGTTTGTCTTAAGAGGCAACAGCTTATATTTAGTAAATGAATTGAAGACCCTGAACATCTTTGCTTTCTGCTTCCTACTCTGACAGTGGGGTCAAAAAAACATTTGAGTTACGAGAAGAGTTTGCCCTCACATATACTTTTAAACAGGCATTTAAACACAGCTGTCATAGGAAGCCAGAAATTGTGCAGATCAACTGTGAACATCACAAAGACAATTACTGGGTATTTAGTACACACTCCAGATATGAGGAAGATCTGAAACGGGATGATAGGCTTGTTGTGGGCACTATCCCAGTTTAATCCTGATAATTGAAATATCTATTTAATAGTTATTTGTTTATTAATATCTATTTGACTACTTATTCATTTATTATGGCAGCAATACTACATTAGCGGGGCTAATGTCATGTCCAGTTAACATGGGAGTGCCAGGTATTAGTTTTGTAATCTTGCACCCCAAATTTCACACTTAAATTTCACGCATATTTCCATCATGGAAATTGCAGATACTACAGCTGAAAAACAATCATAAGAGAATACTTACTTGATTTTACCATCCACAGGCTACTGTAACATGCAATCACCAAATAAAGTTTGTATGTTCTAAGAATGAAGTTTGGTTTTCTTGGATTAGGATACACAGCAAATATTGTCTGGTGTGTAGCAACAACTGGTATATTAAAAGAGAGCTGGCTCAAAATGTGTTCTACTACTGTTTCAGCACTGACCAGGAGCCTGGCGAAATTGTTATGCACTTCATTAGCACTCCTAAAAATGGTTGTGTATCCGAGTCACGAAAACACAGAGGTACTTCTGAGGCTACTACTTTTGTGTCATTGTATTCAATTCTAGCCAGAGCTGGATGCACTGTCTCGTATTGTCCACTGTTTCTGTCCCCAAATCCTATTTTCACCTAATTTTTCATATGTTAGGCTGAAGGTTGCCTCTGCTAAGTGTCTGACAGATCTGAAGTGTCTGAGCCAGAACAGTTCTGCTCTTCCTGACAAAAGGGCTCATAAGTATGCTTTCCTAAGTTACAATTTAATTTTCATTTTAAGTTGAGGATATTTTCTTTGGAAAGCACTCCCCAGCTTTCAAATACTTGAATTTGTGGCCTTACTAACGCTCTTTAAAGTTTTTTGTGTATAAATCCATTAAGTCTAAAATGTCATACAGATTGCTACAGAAGTACTGGGATACTGGATTCCATGAAACAACTTGCGTTCCTATCAGCAATTCCCCTGAACCCAGCCAGCTAATAATTTTTATCGATCTAGATTTATTTGAATCACAAAGACAAAATCACTTCCACAGCATTCTGTCAAGACATCTAGACCTATCAAAAAAGCATTTATTCAAGAAAATGCTAGTTCACATTTGCCGGGGCAGGAATATGCATTTCAAATTACATTTTTCCTTTCTTGTTTTTACTGTATTAGAACAAGTAAAGCAAACCTGATCCAACAAGCAAGCTTTTCTGTTTTGCACTCTGTGTCTGTGCAGGACATGCACAGGAACACTTGGTTGGGTGATAAGCACCCTGCTTCCAGAACTGTGCATCTGCAAACATAAGATGCAGATCCAACTGGCCTCATAACTATGTTTTATTTAGTGTAATAGCTCTTTGAGACAATAAAAAATAAATCTTGAAGCCAATTACAGGTCTAGGTGACTATTACAGGTATAGATGAAGACAGCAAGCAAGGATTCAAAGCAATTCACAGAATTGTCTTTCTTTGGCCAACAGAGCAGCCAGTTCAGCTCTTGGCTGAAGCGCCAGCTAATATTAATGCCAATACTGTGCTAGGTACTTGTTCAGGGCAGCACAGTGACAAATGAGAGCAGCAGTAAGCTGCCATCAACTCTGTAGCATTCAAGATTGCCATGTACTTCAGCTGTACATGGTTCTGCTGTACAAGGGAGAAGCGATTCACCAGGCATCAGCTGCTGTGGGTCAAGAAAACACCATTAAAATCTACAAAGCAAGCTGGAACTCTCATACCAGCTTGTGATTTACTGATCTTCACCTCAACTTGATAACTCACATGAAAAATACCTGCTGCTTTGATGTCACCAGGATTTCAATACCTTAAACAATACAAGGCAAGAAAAGAGTTTCTTCCTAGCCAAGACCAGAACAGTTTAAGAGACAGGAACAATAAATGAGGCTATTATAACATTTCCCTAATTAGCACGTTGTAACTGCTGACTGCATGCTTGTCAAGCAGAACTGACACTGCTACCATAAGACACATACTACACTTAATATGCTCCCACAGCCCTTACTAAATTGACACCTACGTCACACTTACTAAACTGTGAAGATCCAGTGGGGGAAAAATACAACCTGAGCTTTGAAGATCTCAGGCCTTCTTTCACTAACTTTTCAATGAATCTGAATAAAATCTCAACCTTTTAGTACCAAACATTTTCCAGTTTACTGCTGATTTTGAAGTGACCTCCCCCTCAGCCTAGATTAAGAACATGCCATAGGTAAAGACACTTTCTTATGTAACCAAATTTATTTAAATTTGTCTTAATTAATAAACCATACCACAAATTATCCACAAACCACTCCTGTACTTGAGAGGATAGCTTTAAAAGTACCACCTCCTCTCATTTGCTATGACATACAATAATTTGCATTATCTTGAATACAAAAAAGAAATACAAGTGTTTCCTCATATACCAAGTGACTCAATATAGGAAGCAGAGTAGATCTGTTTGCCACAGAGTCTAACACAATGAGTACATTACTGCTTGTTCCCTGGGGGTCAAGGAGCTTTTATCCATCTTCAGCTGCCAAAAAGTGCTACACAAAAGGCAACTACCCCCCAAGAACCCAACCAAAAGCCACATCACCATCGTCCACATCCCTCATGCAGCAATCAGCATTGCAAAACATAGCTTGAAGAAAAGCCTGTGATGTAATGGGAAGCAATGTTATTAAAGAATATAGATTGTATTTCTCTAAATCAATACCAAAACAATGACAGACTCAGTTTTTGAAACAGCAGCACTATGAAAATGCAAAATTGATTTACAAGGGAAATAACAGCCAGAGGTTGCGATGGCTGCTAAGGTTACAGGACATTTTTTAAAGAACCAACAATTTTTATCCAGTTTAAAACCTAGCATAGGCAATTTTATTCACCAGCTCAAAGTCACACAAGTTATTCTCTGGAATTAAACTTGTTTTTTTTAAACGATTATCATTCCGACACCACCCAGAGTGTGGCAAGGATGTCTGTTGCAGTTTTAACTAGCAACAACGATTTTGACAAGGGAAAATCTAGCAGCCTTCTGCCTTCTTTCATTGCAGTTTTTGATCTGTAAAACACTTATGAAAGGAAACAAACATTGGCCCATCTTAAAATAGTCTTCATGCTTTGTCTCTTACATGTTAATTTCTGATCATTTTCACACAAATAGTGTCTTACACCAGGTCATATGGCCTGTAGCAAGTCAAGCCAAACAAAGGCAGGCAGCCCCACATGCAATGTCACCTCTAACATCACATGCAACAGGGACAGTTCCAGCGCAGTCCCACTGAATCCAGCTGGGTTCATCCAGCCTTGTCGAACACCCAATGCTCATTTCATATCCAGTAAAGGGTGGACTAAAGAGCTGCAGTACACCTCTGAGACCCACAGTGAGACAACCCCAACCACCCACATTGCTCAAATCCACTCACCCTACCAGCAATGCAAAGTCTCTGGTGTGCATGGCACCATCTGGACCTCCTCTTTAGGTTGATCATGACAGCCTAACGGCACCACCCTAAAATCATCATTTCCTTAAATAAAAAAGTCATCTGCCTCAATCCTCAGGCAAGAGTCAAAGATAATGACTGATTTAACCAAGAGACCATTCAATCCCCAGATATCCTGAAGCGTAGCAGCACTCCATCTATTGGTCAAGAATTAAGGACGTGCTTTATCATCATCATCATTTACTAACCTCCATCATTACACACTCAGCTCCTACATAGCCCACCCCTTCCTCCATGCTCAGGGCTTCACAATCTCCCAGCAAAAACTAAACACATGTAATAATGTCTTCTGAAAACAAATGTATCACTAAAGGTGTTAACACGACAATTCCTGAAGTTAAAACTGGTACACGCTATTAATCACACAATTATAATTTTGTTTCATGGAGGAGCGCATGCACTCCTTACTCAAGGTAGCATTGAGGAGCTTATCATAACAGCCAAGGAGCCTTCTTTCCCTCTAAGTACTGGATGCCACCAAGGAGGCTGGAGCGAGTTCACACACCATTTCCAGCCAGGCCACTGATGTGACAGGGTGTGCAGACCAGAGAACAACCTGGCACCAGAGACCTGCTGGCAAACCCTGGCAGGGAGGTGAAGGAAGGAACCTTTCAGAGCAGACCTGCTGCCAAGGCAGCCACGCGCTGATCTGCCCCAGCTTGCGCTGCTCCACCACCGCCTTTTCCCAGCAGATCACCCACAGCCATAGTCTGCTACACCTGGGCTGTATTCCAGTCATCAGCAACTGGACCAGGAGCAAGGTGAGACAGCCTGAAGCTGCCCTAGGTGTGCCAAAGCCCTTTTTTAAAGGCTGAGGTCACACTTATCAGCTTCATTCCTCTGGTACCAAAGTTGACTTAAACCAGCTTCTCCCACACTACTAATAATTCAGCAGTTTCATACGTTCATGCTTTTATAACCCTTGGCCAACTATTTTTTTTCCCAGATATTCACTGCCAATGATTTTATCTACCTGTTTTAAAACTTAACTCCTCCACATAGTGGCACCACACAGATTCCTACACAGTTTTCCTCTGCTTGGTATCACATCACTACCCTCCAGACATGATTCCAGGACCTGTGGATGAAAACCAGCAGATTCAGCCTCAACCTGCCTGTAATGTAATGATGCTGGGAAGACAGAAGCAGAAGCAACCCACCTCCACGACCGGCTGCAGTAGTGCTGCTTTTGAGGCATGCTCTGCCCTGCTTATACAGCCAGTCCGAGGCTTCCCTGCTAAAAATCACATCATTTGGCCATGCAGTGTATGCCTGCCCTGTAGTCCGGGATGAACACCGGTTGATAAATGCGCTCTGAATTCCTAAATAAGCTTTCTAACGCGAGGTGGAAACTGCCTTGGGGTGAAACAGAAAACGAGGAACAAACTCCCAAAAGGCCCATGGCTATCCTCATTTCTGGAGCCTAAAGTTCACGCAGCAACTGCGTGAGTTTCGCCCCGGTTGATACAAGCGCACAAGGACGGTAATCCCGAACTGCTCCAGGCCACCGCGGCCCTGAGCGCGGCGAGCGCCGTGACCAGAATACGGGCGCTTGGGAATCGCCTTCCCGGGCTCCCGCACTACTATCGGCAACGAATGCGGAGCCGTGCGCGATCAAATACGTGAAACAAAACCCATAAAGAACGCAAATTTTAACAAGTTTCCCGAGCCTCGTAGGGGGCGCGGAGCTTTGCGGTGGAGCAAGGGCAGCCCGCGGCTGTAATAACGACTCCCCAAGCTTTCCTCGATTAGCAGTCTCGGAGCAGAGAGGCGCATTATTTAAAGCTCCATCCTTCCCAGCTCGGCGCCGAGGCAGAACGACAGCACTGCAGCATCTCCCGCGGCCGGAGAGCTGCCCTACACCCGAAGAGAAGTGCTCCCGACCGCAGCCCCCCCCTCAGCCGCGGCCCCGCGCTCGCCCCGCAGCCGTGAGGCGGCGAAGGGAACCAGGGGAAGCGAGCCAGGCCTCCCGCCGGCTTCCCCGGCAGCGGCTCGGCCGCAGCCCCGCCGAGCGGGCAGGGTCCCCCCCCGCTCTTCCCCTCCGCGTACCGCCGGAGCGTTACCTCTGCGGGCCCGCGCCTTTGTGCTTCAGTCCATCCCTCCCCGCCAGCGGCGGGAGCCCCAGCACCACCGCGGAGAGCGGGCGGGCGGGGAAAGGGGCGGTGCACTATGTGGCAGGAAGGGACACCTGGGCTCCGCCCACAGCGCCAGCCCGCCCGCTGTGGATCACTATCTGGCAGCCAGCGGGGACGAGCCCGCCGCCCTTCCCCCGCCACCCCTCGGCCAAGTTTGAAGCCGGAGGAGGGTGAGGGGGGGCCGGCGGCCGCAGGCTGTGTCCTCCGCCCCGGTTGCCCTCCATTGTTGGCCCGGCCTCCGCGCCTCAGCCGCGGCTGTACCTGCAGCGCTGGCGAGGCATCCTCCGGGGACCGTTTGGCTCCCCATGGCGAGCAGGGTCTGCCGTGAGGAGGTGGGCTCTGCAATGCCCGGTGCGCCGCTGACGGGCTGTAAAATGAGGTTGTATTATGAGGGAACAGTAAATAAAATCAACCCCCCAAACGCAAAATAATACCTGTTTTGAGATAAGAATTAGAGAGATTGAGGCTGAAAGGCAGCAGAAGGCTTATCCAGATGGCTCATGCAGCCAAGAAGTCACCATCCACAGGGAGAAAGCGGCCCTGGCTAAAAAAAGCTGTACAAAATACAAAACTCGTTTTGGCAAAAGCCATTTTTTTTCCCCTTGGATTTCTGTAATTGTTCTGCATCGCAGCTGAAATCATCCCTGTCTCGGTTCCCCACCCAACGTTACCGGTTTCTTGGTTTCAGGGCTGGTTTGCTCACTTCCGAGTGGTTCTGGCCAGCCGTTTGAAGTTCCAGAAGCACTGGATGATAGTTGTCCTTTATGTGCTGAAATGTCTGTGCTTTAATTGCGGTTTTAATTATCTCTAAAAGTAAGAAGTTGTCTAAAACAGACTGGAAAGGCTTAAAAGTTCCCTTTGAAATCAGCAGGATTGCTTACAGGTGTAAATCACACAACTTTATGGAGGTCTGGGGACAAAACCTTTTAATTCTGCATACTGCTCACTTTTAAATAGCCCCTTGGGGACTGTGATCATGGGGAAATGAGCAGGGCTGGAGCAAAGGCAAGGTGAAGGCACTACATGTCCAGGACCCTCTTCTGATGGAGTCAACAAAGAGGATCCAGCCCCCCTGGCTGCTGCCATCACATCAGTATAGGAGATTCAAGTCCATCAGAGAAAGGCAAGCAATGTCCCTTGCAAGTTAGAGAGGTTCTTGGAGGAAAATGTGCTTGAGGCACCAAACTATCCAGCCATGGGGTGTTTGCATAGAGAGAGGATGCAGAATATAATGCATACCCAGCGCTGAGATGGTCCCACCTGCTCAGACCAGCACTTTGGGAACCTGTAAATGCTGGCCACTAATAATGGGATGAGGTGGTATGGCATCTGTTATTTAATAAAGGCCTCTAACCATCTGGTGGTTGTAGGAAATTAAAACCTGCCTTGGGCACTGTAAGAACATATACTTACGTGTGGAGTGTGCTATGAAGGTAGGAGCAATTGGCTTCTCCCATTTGTGTATTTATTCACTCATGGAATCAGTAGCACTGTTCCTTGCATGTTCATCCCTTCTTTTTTATTTCCTATTATCTGTATCATGTTTTAATAAACTTTCACAAAGTTTATTAAAAGGCCAAGAAATAGCAAGTTTTAGGTGTGGTTTGGAAAGTGAGGGTAATACTGCAATGAAATTGTTGGATTGGGACTTGCTTCAGTTTCTGCACTCTGTATGGCCCAGACAACTGCTTAGCTAGATCGTGCTGTCACATGAGCAATTGGGTATGGACTGGCCACACACAGATTTCAGCTGGAAATTAGAGGAGAGTTGTTAATCATTAGAGCAATCAAATTTCATTTTTTTCAGGGGAGGTATTTGGAATGGAAAAATCTCACTGCTTTTGAGATGAAGTTTATTAAAGTCATTATACGATGTATTGTCTGCAACAGCAGGGGACAGACTTCATGTCTCGGTAGGCTGATTTGAGTGCTAAGGTGCTGCATGACATTGATCACACACCTTGAGATTTGAATTTCAGAGCCAGAGGTTGCTTAGCCTAGTAGATACTTTCTGTGTTTATTGTAGGGTGAGTTTTCTTCTCCTGGGCATGTGGATGAGTTTTGCTTTAGTCCTGGAAAGATTATGGAGATGACAAGTTCTCATAAATAAGGCTATAAATGGATTACAGGGATGAAGAAGAAACTTTCCTGCATGGGAGAAACTTCTCCCATTAATTCTGGAGGATTTGTTCCTTCCTTCTTAAACACTGCCAGGTGCTCCTGGAGAGTCACTGGCCTGTGACTGTGACAATGGGACTGTGGGACAGTTCTAGTTAGGCAGGTCTCTGCCTGTGCAGCTCCTGCAGCTCCTGCATGTGATGCAGCAAATGGAGATCCCTGCCTGTGCTGCCTGCCTGTGGGCTCCTGTGGTGCCTAGGGGCTGCTGTGTAGGCACCCTTCTGTGGAGTAGAAGAGCAGGGAGGACACGATGACATCCAGGACTGTTCTTTTGGGGTTCAGACTATAGCTTAGTGTATACAAAACCCCAAACACTTAACGAGTGAAACAAAACCCATAGGAAGCTACACCAACATTGCATTTTTGGCAAGTGGGTCCTCAGACATCCATCCGGCTCTGTTACTCTCTCTGGACCTCACAGTGTTGCTCTCTGTCTGCGGTGTCAATGAAACCCTCTCTCTGTATATTTACTGCTAAATATATTGTAAAAAAACTCCACACAACAGGTAAAGTGTTTCAGTTTTGGGGACTCAATCTGGCAGAAATACTTCGCCGCTTTACACGGTGCTGCAGCCTTTTCACCCTCTGTAAAGCCATGTGTCTAATCACTGGCCCGAGCTGAGCCACTCATTAGAAACTTGGCCAAACCACAAACATTTGTTTCCTTGCTCTATGCCAGACTCTAAGAAAGGAGGAGGGAGTGGCATGGAGCTCATGTTAATGAGTTCTTCATTCCCCACAGAGAGATAATCAGAGCACTGCTCAGAGATTCATCAACATTTTTTATTAGCACTTTGACGACCTACATGGAGGGTGGATTTTGGTTTTATTTTTAAGGAGTTACTTCGGCTAAGAGCTAGATAATTCCTCATGCAGCTGTGGTTTAGGAAGGAGCTCAGGGGACATGCATGCCAAATTACTGTAGCTCTAGTTTAAAAAGAAATATATGCCACAAGGTTTCCTGGGTGCCTCCTTTTTCAATCAAGGGCATTATGTCCTCAACCCGTCTCTTCTGGGTTATGGAGTGGAGGGGGGGGGGTGTGTGTGTGTTAGTTTCTTTTGCAGTCTTTGCAGCTTCCTTAGCAGTACAACAAAATGCCAAACACTTGTGGTACTGCATGTTCCCTGTGGACAAAGGACTGTAACAGCTCCCTGACCCCGGTCGCTCTGGGAGGCAGGATCCCTCAGGAGCAATGAAAGGAATATCCAGGGTCCAGCACTGATCTTACAGACCTATTCATCTTCAGATGGCTGTATGAGGAACAAGGTTCCTAAATGCTGAGGCCTGGAACCTTTTCAATGCTGCTGCAGGGTGAACCTCTAGCCAAGGGATTCCCCAGTGCCTGCTGGGGTCTTGTGGTGGGAGATCTTGCCACAACCATCTATATATCACAGCAAGATCCTAGGGCGAGAGAGCGCTCTCATGGGCTTGGTGAAGGCTGCTCAGATGTTACCCAATGTTACCCAAAGTTACAGCTTTCTTCCCATAAGGAGCCACCATTGTGGCAGTCAATAATGGCAGCTGCTCCAGTCTCTTTGGTTTGAAATGCACAGAGCTGCTGACCTTTTGCTGTCACTTAGGAGGGCTGTCGGATGGAAATTGCTGCACAGTCTCTTCCCATGCCTCCCCCACTCCCAGGTGGCCAGATTTCCTTCTGGTCATCTGGAGAGGGCTGTGAGAATATATACATTAAAGACAGGGATGTAGTCAAATACTGCAGGATAAGCAGGGTTATGAGAGTATTATAAAGGAATACTATTTACTTTTTCCTGAATCAAACCCCAAGTGTTTCCTGTCAGACCTCAATACAATGGGGCACAAACGTACAGTCCATTACGTTCACATTTCCTCCAAGCTGCTGTCGCTTTCCTTCAAACACAGAGGACAGGAAAGGATGCTTTCTGCCCCCACTTGTATCTCTTGACTGACTTTATCTCATTTGAAAACAGATTTGAGACATTCAGCATTCGCTCTCTTCAGTGCGTTGCCTCCCTTCTAATGCCTTAGGATGGGAGAGGTTGTAAATATGGAGTAATGCCTTTGAAATCAAAGAGAGCTTCACTGGGGTAACATCAGCATGAATGGACGCAAAATGAGGTCTGTGGGGAATAAAATGCTAAGTCTAGGGGAAAAATAAATAAATAAAAATCAAGACTCACAGCACTAGTCCAGAAGAATAGTAGCTCATACCGTATAAAAACCCCACAGTTCTCATTTCCTCCTTATCCCTTCAGGACAGGAAAGAACATCCTGCTCTTCTAATATGAGTAAAATACAAGTTATTTTTGGAAGCAGAAACTCTTGTTCTGAGCACATTTTTAAAAAGACATCTCTAATCTGTGATTCTGATGATGCATTTGGAGCACAGCACATCCTTTTGCATCAAGAAACCCACGTTTGGCGGCTTGGCACCATCTACACTGGGACTAAAGGTTTATGTGGGTTGAACAACAAAGTAGAGATTCTTTGTGAGCGTGTTAACTGTGACCTGAAGCTGAATTGCCATTTCTGATGGGGTGTGCAGTTCCCAGACCCACACCTTGTGGGAAGCCAGTACAACTGCCTGGGGAGAGGAACATGGAAGTGCAGGAGCATAAGGTCATGAGCTGGGGGAAGCGAGTGTTGATTCAGTAGCTCTGAACAAGGCCTTCTGTACCTATCCTGGACTCCAGCGCAAGCTCCCAGTTTCTTCTTCATTATCCCAAGACAAATTGGACACAGGACAAAGCTAGAGTCACCCCTTGCCCTCAGTGGTGATGCCTCTTTGCATGCTGTGCTTGTTGTTCTAACTCTGGCCCTGCAGAGGAGCGTGTGGTGCAATTTCCTGGACAAAAGTTTTGAAGTTTAGAGCATCAAGTCAAATTCAGGGCCTTTTGGGCAAACTGCTGCTTTTCATTTGTGATGGGTCACTTCAAAGGACCACACAGGGATGAAATCAGCCTCAAATTTGTTAATACGTGTTAATACTACTAATTCACGAATAATGTTTGGATTGTGCATAGGTAACTCTTACTCCCAAAGCCTCTTTTGAAGCAAATAAGAAGAACATATGTTAGCACAATCTCTAATGATAAGGATGAACAAATTGTAGAGGAGTTAATAATTTACCAATGCAAGATTAACAAATGGCAAATGTACTATAAAAACAGTTCCACTTTCCCTTTAAAAACCACTCATAGAGTACAAGATTTTAGCTCCTCTCAGTGTCAAGGGCCCCAAATACCTAAGCAGACTCTTGGGAATGACCTCATCTGTATTTTCTGAGCGTATTCCCAGGGATGCATAATGCTAGGAATGGCCGGGTCAAAAGCCCCAAAGAGCAGCATGGGCCAGCAGCGCCTAAGCAGAGCTTGCTGGCATCTGCCGGCAGCGTGCAAGCGTGTGCTCAGCACAATGTCCTTCTGTCACTGCAGCCATCGAGAGCACGCTTCAAAATCCATCGGGGGATATTCCTATGAAGTCAGTGGATTACTTGCATATTTCAAGCATTGATTTCCCTGGCGGGACAAACTGTGTTCAGTGTGTTTCATACGAAAGGACATGAGATTGCTGCTGCTGACTGTCTCGGTTTGTACTCAGACAGGAAGTGGATAAAGGCAGCGGGACTGATGATCAGGTCTGTGCAAACAGACACTGGAAACTCAAAACAAATCAGTCACAGAGGTATGTGGATAGTGTGTGAGAGGAAAACCCTTTGCTTTGCCTGGCAAATCCTGGTAATTCTTCAGAGTGTTTTAACCAGTTCTTTCCCTGCTGATGACTTACCCTAAACTGCAAAGTCAGTGGTTTTAACCAGGGTATCTGAACTCCCTGGGACTCCTCAAGGGAGAGATAAATGAATCTGCACAGCAGACTTCAGTGTCACAGCTGTTTTGCTAAGGTACATAAGGAAGCTATGGACAAGTAAAAAATTCCCTTTAACAACAGTTGTGTGTAATTCTACGTATCATCACTTATATACTAGAAAATAATACACAGATCCACTATCTAAGTAGAGGTCTGAATGTGTGTAAGTAAGTGTTATTCAGCAGAAGCAGCAGCTCAAACTACTGTGCAGAAAACAGAGCTTGGATTGTTTAAAGATAGATGGCAAAAAGCTATCAAACACCAACAGAGCTCCCTAAGCTTCACCAGAGTGGGAGATAAATCAGTACAAATTGAGTCTGTAGCCCCCTGTAGCTCTGCAAATCATCAAAAAAGACATTAATGTCATTAGCAAAACCAACAAACGTGCCTGTACTTATTACTTGTTTGTAATAAGATTTGGCTAGTGTATAATTAGCAGGCTGCAGAAGTCTTTTACAACCTCTGAGAACAGCCTGTCTGCCACACTGAGGCTCACCAGAAAATTCCTGTTCTTTCCACGTAGTTACAACTTCCTCATCAGTTTCTACCCCCTCAGATGGACTGACATTAGCATATGCAACATGTGAAATATATATATATACACACACATTAGTTTAGTTTGATTTTTTATTCTACAAGAATAGTCTTTGATGAGGAATGCTTGTTTCCCAAGAGGCAATAACACTTTTCTGCCAAGTGGGACAGTGAGTTATGTTGTGTATTTGTGGTACATAGACACGGGATTACCCATTAGCTGGCTTGAACGCATCTCATTGTGTATGGTTGACCAAGCCAGTTTTTGTCCTGCCGGGATACTTTTTCTCCAGGCTTAAGCATAGCTGTAGTGATTTATTTAAACATGCGCCTAACTATGGATATGCAAAGCCTGAGAGAGGCTGAAATGGGACACATCCTAGGGTAGCTGCTGAACTGGGATTCTGCTTTGGAGCCCTGTGTCAAAAACAAGGATCGAGTGACAGCAAATGGCACTGAACAAAACTGCAATTTGTGCCATCACTCCACAGAAAGTTGGGGGTACTTTAGTCTTTGGTACAGGTTTGGGTGCTGCTGGGTGGGAAAATGGCACACAAATGTTCAGCTGACATTAAAGCAGATGAGAATGGTGGTGTTGGAGTTGGCCTTCCGTCAAACCAAACGGCAGCTATGGATCCAGCATCCTGCCTGGCTTTCAGTTAGGAAACCAACTCCAGACCTTGCAGCTCTGCTTCATTTTTCTACAACTTGGGGGGGTTTCAAAGCTGTTGAATGAGAACATGAGAACCAGCTGTTTCACTTCCTTTTCCAACACCAGAGGTGTAAAGAGGCCAGCACACAGCCAAGAAATGGGGCCATGAGTCAGCTGGGAGTTTCTGAGCATCTGATTGATACCCTTACTTAGATTGAGTACTCTGGTGGCTGGTGCTGGGGCCAGCTCTCAGGTTCCTTTACTGTGTGTCCTCTGTGCTGTGCTCTGAAGCTCAACTCAGTGATATGAGTGCTTGGGGAAGCTGGCATGGAGGTACCTGTTTTGTGATCCACCCTCTGTCACTTGCACCAGTGCTGTGCCCTCCACATTTGAGAAAGCTCCTCCTGGTTTACAAAATGCGTAACTCAGATCCTGCCTCTCTGCCTTGTGAGTGGGTGCTTGGGATGGTGCTGGGATTGTGGGAATAGCTCCTCCCCATCTCATGGATGAAAAATACAGCCCCTTCACTTGTAATGTTGTTATCAGTGATTCAAAATGAGGTAACAAAAATACTTTCCATGCTGTGTAGCTGACTTCCTAGCAGAAAGATCCAGCTGCAGATATGATACTCATGCTCTGGTGCTTTCCAGGATTATCAGTGTAATTTTGGACACTAATGGAAAGATAACACCGAGTATTAAAAAAAACAACCAACAACTCAAAACAACAGCTCTAAGGGACTGAACATGTAGTTCTGTTGCTGCTACAAACTTTGTCTATGAATGGTCTTCAGGAAAAAACATCAAATGTGCATCCCCACGTATGAGAGTTGAAGTTTTCAGATGTTCTGATGGACTTTCAAATCCCAGCACATCAGGTGTTGCCATAATTCATAATTTATCTTCCACCTTGGTGTACATATTCCCGACCCTTGACTGAAGTGTCCTAAGCCACTGATTTCTCTAATGGGATTTAACACTTTGTGCTTTGGTTTCAAAGACAGCTAGCAGTCAGGCAACACCAGCCAGATTTACTTGCAGAGTCCTTCTGGTTTGTGAGAAGCTTTAGTTTCTCTCAAACTGGTGATTCAAGACTAATGAACTGCTGTGAATGCTCTGCTTTATCAGAGGAAATAGTTGGAGGCTGAAGTCTTGGTCCCTAACAAGTCTTTTTGAGGGTATTAACATGTCTTGCCAAGACCTAATAATTCCCTTGCAGCCAATGTGACATTCCACAGAGGCCATAAGGCAAGACTGGAAAAGGGGATCGTATGGCTCAGTCCAAGATGAATTAGCTACTCCAGAGAAACACCCTGTGCATATGACTTCTTTGCAGATGTGGATCTAAGGTCACAAAACCCACCAGATTTTGGTGAATCCATTCAAGACATCTATTGCTAAGACATCTCCTGTAAAAAAGAGAGGAATACATTTTCAAAACAGAAATGAAAACCCATTTCTGGGTTTTCACATGATATTCTTAGGAAAACAAGTAGCCTCGATGATTGGGGTTAAAAAAAAGGAATTGGGGAAGAGGATATTGCACAGCTATGACTAGATTTTGTTTGCTTGCTCTCCTGTGAGAGAAGTGTCAGGAGGAGAAAACCAGAAAAATGCTAAACATATTCCCTGTAATGTACCTGATTATGCAAAACACTGTCCTTCTGGGAGCTGCCTACAGCAGGTTAAGCCTCACTTTCAGAAGATGAACAGCAGGTTTTCAATTATAGCATTTCAGACCTCTGGAGTGGGGATTATGAGAAGATAGTGTAAATCAGACGGCTCTTTTAAGACATGCTTTTTATTCAGCAACAGGGCAAGCCCTCAGCCTGTTACTCTTGCAGGCACTCCAGGTATGCACAGTAAAGGGCAGTACAAAGATATCCAGAACATGCTCCAGGAGCAGTGGTGCATGGTTTGGGCTGGGAGGGGAGCAGTGCTTTGGATCCTGGGACATTACCATTGCTGTGCCCTGCTAAAATGCCATATGGCTAATTGTGGGACTAGTGTTCGTGCCTGCTAGTTGGGTTACTTCTGTGCCACATGCTATTGCTGGGCTAATTCTCCAGCCTTAAAGGCAACAGGAATTTTTTACCAGCAGCTGCAGTGAAAAGAGGCCAGTAGGCAGTGCTTTGCATCTCCTGATCTTTACTTGGTTCATCACTCATTGTTCTGACAGTTGTCTCATTTATTCACTTTTTACATCAAAATCCATCCCTCTAAAGCTTATGTTCAGCCTGAAGCTTCAGCATGTGCTAATAGTATTAATCATTCTGGAAATAGCTCTGTCTACTCTGCTATCAGTAGCTATCTTGATGACACACTGTCCCGGCTCCACATTGCTTCTCTGGGGGTGGCCTTCAAACAACTAAATAGGGGCACAGCAGGGGAGAGGGGTAGGAGGCAAAAGAAAGCAGAGGAGGATGCCCTTGGGTTGTGCCTCCATGTTTAGGAGCGTGTGTCAAGGTGTACTTAGCTGCAGTGTGATTCAGCCATGGTTTCTTCTGGGGAGGTCTGAGCTTCCGCTGGGCATCCCATCTGTCCTGGAGGAGACATCGCACAACAAGCTTGGGGTGGTAAAGATGGTCTGGGAAACCTTCCAAGAAGGGTCCTACTGTCACAAACATCAAGGGCAGATGAGACCTGCACATAGGCGAGCCAGGTCTTGAAAATGCTGTGGGATCCTGCAGTTCAAGTAAGTGTTGGTGTTGCTGCGTGACCTGTCCATATGGTTTTGCCTGTTTACTAGCCAGACTTCTGTGTATGCATCTCCTTAGAAAAAGTAAGGATATACTGGAAGGCTTTGAAACCTTCTCCTGGATATATTAAGAAGTAACACCATGTGTGGAGTCACCAGCAGAGAAATTCAACCAAGACTAAAAATAGAGTTTCCTTTTGCTTTCCTATTAAAAAGAAAATGCTAATGTCCAGTTCTAAAATGCTTATTTTATTTGCCTAATAGACAGTCTTCATAGAGAGTCTAAAGCACCCTCTGGGGCAATGTCATGTTTCCTTCACAATTGAACCAGGTTTTCTCTTCTTTCTGACCACATAATGCCTCACAGCTAGCTATGGTGACCATGGAAAAATGCCAGTCATAGTTATAAGGTTGCAAGTAACAGACTGCTAGCTTCTTTGAATATAATTCAGCTGCTGGAAAACAAATGATGGTCATGAGCATATGACTAGTCACCTGCCTGCTTCCTGGCCCATGGCTTAAGATCTTTGAATTAGTACAAAAATAATTCACAGTTAATGAAAAGCTGTCCTTTTCTGAAGGTCAATAGAGACAGCTCTGCCCATGATTGTACACGAAAAATTTCCACAATTGGCAAATCGCTTCCCTTGTCTTAGTTTTCCATTTTAAAATAGTACAAAGTATTTGCAAACCTGACTTTCCCAGGTGCCAGGGGAACAAACTCCCCCATAGGGCATTTGGTGGTCCCAGGTATACTGCTGTATGCTGCTGTACTGCAAGATGCACATGATGAAACAGTCCTTGAATAGGAAAACATGAGATCGTTTTTAGCTATTGACAGTCCATGAGAATGTAAAATGCATGAGACGTAAGTAAGAGTGGATCAGAATACTACTGTGGTAATTGTTTAAGAAATATTATGCTTTTATTCACAAATCAATAGACAAGTCAACAAGTTCATCTGAGATCACTGTGTATCTATTTGAGGCACTTCAGTAGTATTGTATTTTAGTATCCTAGTATCCCATAGCACATGTCAAAATATTATATTGGTAGTTGAAATTAGCTTAATTACCCGACTGCTTTGGCATTGATGATCTATTTTGACTTTGTGCTCCTTCAGGTAGTACTCTTCCTTCAACTCAGAGCATACTGTCAGCATTAACAGTGAATCATAGTCAGGAGCAAATAATCAGCTTGCAGCCTCATCTCTTTTCCAGCTAATGTTTTGCTATGAAGCATGTCTAAAAAGGCTGGAAATGAACATAAATTGAAAGTCAACTGAGCTATTTCCTGGCTTTTTACTATTGCAGCAATAATACCTGCGTCACTCAACAAATTGACTGAAAAAAGCCTGATTTTTGCTGTCAACATCATTGGGAAAAGGCCAAAGTTCCCCTTCAAGTTACAGCAGCACTGCCCAAGTGAAACAAATGTAAAAAATTACAATTTTGTGTGTTTTTTTCCTCCCTCCATGAATGTGGTGCATTTCTTGCATTACAGGCTAAGACATCCTATTCACATACATTGCTTTTTAATCAAATGCTTTCCTTTACCTGTTGCTTGACATTAACCCACTGCTCCTCCTCTGGATCCTCTCCTCCATCTCTGTGCTCCCATTTCCCTTCTGCTGCTGCTGCGCTGTTTAAGTTAACATCAGTTTCAAAAGTTCCCTTTTAATCAGCCCTAGCCTGTTGGCACGAGCTGTCAGCAGTATTCATTTCTCTAGGCTCTTGCCTTATGTTTCATTGCCTTGGCAACAAGATTTAGCAGCAAGGCAACAGCCTTGAACTTGTCAGAGTCTGTTGCAATGCGCTGAGAATGTATTACTCTCAGGCACCTCGGGTTGCTATAACAACCACTAACAATAAAACTCATCTCCTGGCTTTAAATACAGGAACTTTTACAGTCCGTTTCCTGGCAGAGCTGCGGCAGTATTATGTGGATCCTGGCTGTGCTTGTTTTGCTTTCTTCTTCCTTTTTGCATGATAGCAGCCTCCAGGAGCGAGTCACTGAGGCTCGGCAATAGGTATTGCAACCAGTGGCAGCAAGTGCAGGTGCTACTGGTGTTGAGTGAACAAAAAGCCAAGTGCCCACAGGGACAATGCGGGGCACAGAGCCCCAGCAGCAAACCCCAAACAGTCCAGGCTGCAGGCTGCATTCAGTGATGCTCAGTGCCTGCCTCCACCAGGCCTTTGGCTGTGGCAAATACATCCTGCATGGATGGTAACTGTGTCCTTAGGAGGAGACTGCAGCCATCAGAGAGGCACTGTTGGTCTCTAGCAGCACGAATGTTTTCTCCCACTCTTGCAAGTACCCAGCAGGCCTTACTGATGAGAATAAAGGAGCAGTGCTAATGTGGGGAGATGTGCAAAGGACTGATGACTGTCATAGAATCATAGAAGATCTTGAGTTGGAAGGGACCCATAAGGATCATTGAGTCCAACTCCTTGCTCCTCGCAGGACTACATAACACTAAATCAGATGATTAAGAGCATCCTCCAGATGCTCCTTGAACTCTGGCATGCTTGGTGCTGTGGGGAGCCTGTTCCAGTCATTGACCACCCTTCCAGTAATGAATCTTTTCCTAATGATCAATCTGAACTTTCCCTGACACAGCTTCATTCCATCTCCTCGTGTCCTGTTGCTGGTCACCAAAGAGAGGAGATCAGCACCAGGATTACCCCATCCCAGGTAGAGACGTGTACTCATGTATATGTGCCCTGCTCAGCACAGGCTATCACAACACAAATGTCACAAATTAGGTCTGAATCACTCATGTTAGGTGTCAAGAAAAGCCACCACCTCTTAGCAGAGACACGTCTTTCCGTGCCAGAGGAGCCCTTTATGAGGAACACTTTCAGTCAATGGAAATGCAAGGTGAGGATGTAAATTGAGCCAGTGGGGCTTTAGGAACCATGGAAATTTCCCAGCAGCTCACCCGCTGCCCTGTCACACCTCCTTCCTGTGGCTTCATTCATGAGGACAGTGCAAAGCACTCATCCTTTTCCTGTATGTCACCGCCATGAGTATCTCGTGCAGACTTCACATCATTCTCACTTTTCCATTGCACGGGTCATATTTCTTCAAAGGGATGGAATTCATAACCCATGACTCGAACAATGGGAAGGCTTGTTTAAGAATAACTCAGGATACAGCACATTTCAAGCACTGTGAGGGATGCAAACAGGAACAGAAGAGAAGCAGCAGATCTTTCCTTCTTTAGGAATGAAGCCCAGCTCCCACAGCCAGGAAGCACTGGTGGTGATACAGCTCTCAGTGAAATGTGGGAGGAGGCAGAGCTCTGTCTGAGCAAAACTCTGTTTTGACTGATTTTAAACTATAAAAATGGTGCTTTTCATTCCCCACAACTGCTGTCAGGGAAGGACAGTGGTTGTGGGTGGTAGGAGGGCTGGAGGGCTGGTATCACACTGCTTTCCTGCCACCCTGTGGGACCAGAGGCTGTGGCCCCTTGGGGACCCCAAGCACAGAGCGCCACCTGGACCCACAGGTCTCTTAGAAATGACCCAAACAGGACCCACATGAGCAATGATATCCTGCTGATGATAACAGAATCAGTGCATGACAGAAAAGGTTGCAAGCAAGAAGCATCCCTGGATATGCACTGTCTTTCTACAGGGACCCTTTTCATTGCTTCATTTGCTTTTTCAGGCTCTTGCTTGCTCTTGCAGAGTTCTGAATAAGCATTCTCCATACTGAGTTGCTAAGAACTGAGCAGCTAACTTGACAGGGACACCCCAGCCCCCAAACTTCTCTGGAGCTCCTTGCATTCCATGTTTCATTTGGCAAAAAATACCATCTTTTCTGACTGCTAATCACATTTTGGTTTCACAGGTAAAAATAACTGATTGAACAAAAGGAGCCTTTGCTTTAAGGAAAACACCTCATTTGAAAAGCCTAGGACTCAGTTGTGCAGTTAGATTTCAGGAGGATAGTGTCTAAAGACCTGAAATATCACAGATGTGGTCTTGGATGGTCCCAGACATCTCATGGATGTGAGCTATGGGTCCCTGTCCCTTGGGCATTGAAGTTAAAAAGTGTGGCCAGGCACCAAACTAAAGCATCCAAACAGCCTCAGAGTTTGCTGTAATGTGCAGGGCATGTGCCAGCACACAGGGTTGTGCCAGGGTAAGGCCAGTTACAGGACTCAGGCTGCATTTTTAAGCTTTACACGTGTAGAATGTTTAATCCTAACTTTTCCACTCTGTCCCGTTATCTGAGACAGACAGAAACCCAATACTTTGTGTCTGGACTCCTGCACCCACTGGAATAAACATCTGTTTCTTGTACTGTGATTCATTTAATACATTGCATAGCACAGGACACCAAATTATTTCCACACATTCAGGCCCAAGGGATTTTTCGGCAGGTGAGTGTGTCTTGATCACAAAGGCAGTGACTTTGGGTGCAAGTTGGGGCTTATAACATGTGGCCCATATATATATATATATATTTATGTAATATCTATGATTTATATTTATAAAAATATATGTTTATAAATATATGTTTATAAATATATATATAAAATTAGATTTCTACTATACTGCAAATGTTCATTAGAAACAAAATCCATACCTGGTCTCTCGCTGCTAATCCCAGGTGCCAGAGACTTGGGTTAGTGTTCCCTGAAAGAGATGCGCCACTATCCCAAGCTTGCCTCCTGGGCAGACAGGGAGAGAAGCAGCATTACGGAAGGCAAAGGCACCTGGCTCCATTAGTTTTATTGCTGGAGCAGATAAGGAAACCTTGCGTAATAAAAATGCTTCCCAGGTGTCTGGCCAAAACACAGGCAGGTCACTGCACCCTGTTATCGTTTGTGATAGCGAAGACTTTGAGGAAGAATAGTATCATATGAACTGAACAAAAGCCTCTGTTATGCAATAAGCATAATTTTCATATTTAAATATGGAATACATACATAAATATATCCAGTTCATCAGGACATAGTTCCTCAGCAGCATGGAGTTTTATGCAAGCTGGACAAATGAGCTTCTAAATCACTTACCAGGGCACCACTGACCACTGTGGCCTCTTGCATGCAGTACATCCAGCTTTTCCCATCTTTTGTCCTGCTAGAACAGACAAGTGAAAACTAAAAAGTGCTGGGAATGGCCATGAGGATCACATTTCACTTGCAAACAGGCAAGTGCAGGTAAGCAGGGATGTGTGTGCAGTTTGGTGTTGAAACAGAGCCAGGCAGAGAACTCAGCAAACGCTTCATTTTCATTCTTGTCACTGATGGTTTACAAGCAAATTCCTAACATCTGGTATTTAACTGAAGGGAGCAGACGTGGAACTACTCAGATATCTACCTGGCCTGCTGCTGCCTCCCTTTCCTTTCCAAATGCAGCTGCTGGGAACCACCCAACCATGATCAACTTCCAGTCCTGGCTGGATAAATTGTCCTCCCAAGAAAACCTCAGATAAGATCTCCAGATAGGCTTGTTTCTTCTCTCCCTGCTATCTTTTCCCCCAAACACACCATGTGTTGTCGCAGTTTCCAGTTTCACTGTTTCCAAACACACAGAATTTGTTTTAAACGTGATCCAAAAGGACTTGTGCCACATGTTTGAAACTTCCATTTAACTCGGAGCTGAGAGCTTAAAATACAAGCAGTTTACTGTCAAACCATTTTCAGGCCTTTCCTTGCCTTGGCACATTACAGCACTGCTGTTATACGGTACCAAAACACTATCATTACTTGTTGTTAGGTAATTTTCTAGGGTGGAAATAGGAAGAAAACAGGACTTAACATACTTGCTGTATGTGTCTCCCACATGGGTATAGGTGTGCCTCAGGGAGGATGTGAGCTTGCTGAGCCGGTGAAGAAGCATGATTGTGACCAAACTCACTGCAGGGCTTTCCTGAGTAAAAGAACTTGTAGGTGACAGTTTGCAGGACAGCGCCTGCAGAACACAAACACAAGTGGGCTGGTTGTCGTCCAGGGAATGCTGGTGCTGTCACACAGATGGGAGGGGATGTTTGGCCATATGTGTAACATTGTATCCTGGGCTGCATCAAAAGGAGTGTGACCAGCAGGTCGAAGGAGGTGATCCTGCCCCTCTACTCTGCTCTCGTGAGACCTCACTTGGAGTATTGTGTGCAGTTCTGGTGTCCTCAACATAAAAAGGACATGGAACTGTTGGAACAAGTCCAGAGGAGGGCCATGAGGATGACCAGGGGGCTGGAGCACCTCCTGTATGAAGACAGGCTGAGAAAGTTGGGGCTGTTCAGGCTGGAGAAGAGAAGGCTGCGTGGAGACCTCATAGCAGCCTTCCAGTATCTGAAGGGGGCCTATAGGGATGCTGGGGAGGGACTCTTCTTTAGGGACTGTAGTGATAGGACAAGGGGTAAGAAGTTTAGATTGGATATAAGGAGGAAATTCTTTCCTGTGAGGGTGGTGAGGCACTGGAATGGGTTGCCCAAGGAAGTGGTAAATGCTCCATCCCTGGTGGTGTGCAAGGCCAGGTTGGACAGAGCCTTGGGCAACATGGTCTAGTGTGAGGCATTCCTGCCCATGGCGGGGGGTTGGAACGGGATGATCTTAAGTTCCCTTCCAACCAAAACCATTCTATGATTCTATGACTGTAAAAAGTATGTTTTGGCCCTGTGTTGGCAGGGGGGGATCAATCCCCCCCCACCCCCCAACCCCCTGTGGGTCTCCTAAAATATTTCTTGTCTTGGAAGCGGTGCCGAGGCTGCAACAGTGGGACCATGTCAATGGGAGAGCCCAGTGGTGCCTATGGCCGCAGCCCTTGCATTCCCACAGGCCTCAGTGGGAAAGTGGAGCTGAAAGAATCCTTTCACCAGGAGATGTCCCACCACTAGCAGGACCAAAAGCCAGGCTCAGAGTGAACTGAGCTGTAGCATACCCAGTCCTCAGCGACAGCTATGCAGATCTTCAGCCCCATGCTACAAATCCCCATTTCCTATTGCTGTCTCCCACAGCATCCTGCACCACAACCGCTGCTTTGGGGCAAAAGAAATGCATCCCAGTCACAAACTGGTCAGCCTCTGATATCACGGACTCACCAAGGTGTCAAACAGCTCGCATCAGGAAAAGGTTGTGGGCTTGCTTGAGGTGGGCAGAGGTCAGCCTGGGAAATCAGATTGCAAAACAGGAGTCTGAATTTCACATGTGCCCAACAGGAAAAGGTGAATGGAATTGTTACAACCACAATAAAGGTATCATGGGTATAGGAGGGTTGATAAGATAAAGGGAGTTCTTTTATGGCTTATTTCCCAGCCTTGATCACTTGATACAGATAAAGATTACAAAGGAGTTTATGGCTCTGTCACTTAGTGAGGCTGGTCTCGGGCAAGTTTGGTTGCTACTTGTCTAGATCTTTCTTCCTCTTTCATAATTTGATGCAAATACAGCACTATAAGAACATAAAAGATAGCCCAATTAGGACAATCTAGTTACAGCAAGGTAGATTGAAGTGCTTTCATAAACCACCTTTGCAACAGAACTTGAACCATTTCAGCTGAGATCAAAGAGACATTTAGAAAGGGCAGTTTCATACATTCCAGATTATGTATTATAGACAGCACTGTCTTTTAAATAAATTATTAAAGTATTTTACATTATCTACATTGGTAGGTTCATTAGGGCCACTTCAAAGCTTCCCAGAGACCCCAAACGCCCAGGAAACAAGCATCAAACATTTTGGCTTAACTGGAAAGCTCATTCTGCTTTCTCTTATTTAACTTAATAGTCATATATTATTCAAACAAAATAAATAGTGCTGCCTCCTGTGCTCATCTGGGCAAAGCCTTTAGCAGCAATCCACTGGCTCGTGGGCATCCACCACGCTCTGCATGAGCCACATCTCAGCACCAGTCCTCTATGCTCTCCAGTTCCCCACCCAGGCTCATCCATGGGCTTAATGGGGGTCCTGCTGGGTCAGACCACTGGTGGTACTGGGATATTTATGGTGTTTAGACCTAGGTCTCTGCAGACAGGCCGGACACCATCCAATGGAGCACAGTCATGCCTCCACCTGAAAAATGGCTGTTTACAGCAGAGGACTTGTCATGAGCCTCATCAAATGTCTGAAAAATGCTTTCTGGCCTGAATCCATCTTTTCTTACTAGTTCATTCCTCTTCTGGAATGAGGTTCCCATGCAGAATACTCATCAGTATGTCTTTATTCTACAAGGAAGGGAAGAAAATTAGTCTAAATTTTAGTGCTCAATGAGTCAGAACCAGTTAGAAGTAACCTCTGGGTACAGAAGCCTTCACAACATGGCTCTGCAGTACCTGGTGCTCAATAGCAACTAAGAAGCTCTTCCAGACTTCAATATATTCCCTTCTATTTTCTGCTTCCTTTGGCACATTTTTAGGAGACGGGAATGCAGACTTTTTTCTATTTTAACCATTATTAAATCAAGATCTTGATCAGGAAGACAGAATGAGGACACATTTTGGTCACCAAACAATATAGTAAGGTGTTCTCAGTGGTGGCTTAATTTGTTTTAAATTACAGAGAGACATCAATATCACATTGATAGTCTGCCCATAGTGGTGCTTGTTATTCCTGCCCTGAGCTAGGACCAAAGCAGAGAAAGGTAATCAAATTCAATCATCCTGGTGTGCTCCCTTCTCACTCTGGGGCTGTAGGGTAGCTCCAGGAGGCAGAACAGATCTCCTCTCACACTGTAGCTGCTCTCCTTGGACTGGCTGTAGACGGGCAGGATGTCATCTCCAGGCCTAGAGGAATTAATGAGGCAAGTTCAATGAAGATGCTGAGCCCTGTCCTTCCCCTTGTACACTGAACACTGTGAGCAGCCTGGTTATTTCATGCTCTGGACAGTCCCCAAGTTGCACTCGCACATTTTCTTTCCTTCTCTATTTGATTGCTGCTGCTCCCACGGCCCATTAGCTAACCCAAACTGATTTAATAATGATTCACTGGCAAAAAATTAATCAAATAAACAATTCCACTGGCACAGGTGTTAAGACCACCTTGCATTTAGTCACTGCCCTGAATTCAGCCAAACCGAAAGGTCAGCAGGGCAGGAAGAGGCCACGCACTATTAGCTCTGCCCCTGGAAAGAGAGTGTGGAGCATGTGGGCTATGCCAAGGAAGGGCTGGAGTCTCCCGTTTCCTTGGGTAAAATGTGCACAAGCCAGGAGCATAGGTAAGGAAAAGGCATCCCTGTGGTATAACTAGAAAGGCACATGATGGACATTAGGAGTGCTTTGGACTGCCTGTCCTGGGTTCAGCAGTAGCAGTCATTTTTTCTCCTTCTTAAGTAGCTGGTACAGTGCTGTGTTTTTGTCTTTTGGCCTGGGAACAGCGCTGATAACACCGATGGGTTTAGTTACTGCTCAGTAATGTTTACTCTGACCAAGGACTTTCTGAGTCTCATGCTCTGCCAGGGAGGAGGGGAAGCCGGGAGGAAGCAGAGACAGGACACCTGACCCAAACTAGCCAAAAAGCTATTCCATACCACAGCACGTCATGCCCACTAGATAAACTGGGGACAGTTACCCAGAAGGGTTAGATCACTGCTCGGTCAGGCTGGGTATCAGTTGGCAGGTGGTGAGCAGTTGTATTCTCTTCCCTTGTTATTTCCCTTATCATTATTATCCTTGGTGGTAGCAGTAGTGATTTGTGTTATACCTTAGTTACTGGACTGCTCTTATCTCAACCCATGGGAGTTACATTCTTTTGATTCTCCTGTCCATCCCTCCAGGAGCTGGGGGGGGGGAGGAGGGGGGGGGCAGTGAGCGAGCGGCTATGTGTTTCTGAGTTACTGGCTGGGCTTAAACCACAACACTGCCCCATTCCCTTTCCCTGGGCTGGCACAGAGCTCAGCAGGTGCAGAGCTCTCCACAACCCTCTATTAAGAGCTGCAGCTAAATGCAAAATCTAACCCCAAATTATTACCATGAGTCAGAGGAGGCTGAAGGAACCCTTTCACAACCCTGACTGCATCCAGCTGTAGAGTTCGCCATTGGCAAATGATTTCCATGATCATAGTGCCAGCGCTGCAGTGCTTTTACAATGTCCTGACATGTGCTTTAGCATGAGCACTGCTGGATTCTGGCTGGTGTCCCAGTAATGTATCTTCTCAGCAAGCATTCTGCAGGGTGAACATAACGTGGTCTGTAATACAAATGCAAAACATGGATGTATTCACCCTGAGGGGGACACTGATTTGATGATCTAAATGGGCCTTTCCAGCCCAGGCTGCCTGAATTGTGTAAGAAGTCCCTTGTGGGCAAGGCTGGAAGATGAGGGAGAATAATAAGGAAACAGCAATTAGCTTCACCCAAGCAGATTAACAAGGGAAGAAAACTCTTCCTGCTGTAACGATCATGGTCACCAGCCTTCCCCTTTCTCTCCTGTCCCTCCTCAAGGACAGCCTGCAGCCCTGGCCCATTCCAACGGCCTTTCCCAATGCTGGGATACTGGTTGCAGGACAGACCTTTTATTCTCTTCTGTCAGATCACACGTATTGCTGTGTTATGCCCTAGATTTTATCTGAGATGTGTGAGACAGAGCTCCACAATGTGGAGAGCCACAGAAGGCAGCAGCAGGGCTGCAGGGGGGCTAGAACGGCTCAGTCTGGAGAACAAAGAGGCAGCCAGACCCCTTCCAGATGTGCATAGCAAAAGGGCAAGGGGCAAGCTGCAATGAGGAAATTAGAATCACAGAATAGTTATGGTTGGAAAGGACCTTAAGATCATCAAGTTCCAGCCCCCAAATTCTGCTTGGCTATCAGAAATAAAGCGTTTTACTCCAGGGTGGTCAGCACTACCACGGGAGGCTGTGCTTGGAGACACACAAAACCCAGCAGGAGAGTCCCTAAACAACCTGTTCTAGCTTTGAAGCTGGCCTTGCTTTTAGCAGGGGTTTGGGTTAGAGACCTCCAAAAACCTCTCCCCCCCCCCCCCCCCCCCCCCGAATTATTCTATGTGTCTCTCATCTTGTTTTTGCTTCATGCTTCCCCTGGAAATACATCAGAAATACTTCAGTAGTCAGGGAGACCCAGGTGGCTCAGTAAAAGCCTGGACTGTGTTGGCTCACTAGGCACAGCAGCAAACATTTGTCAGTTTGTGGGTAAAGCTCTGCAGGCTATGCCATTGGTGTGGACTGAGGGAGAAGAAGGATGAAGGGCAAAGTAGCTGCTGGCTGCACCTTTTCTCCTCTGGAAAAATGCTGACAGGCCCAAGGACCAGTTTCATGAGTTGACCTTGTATCCAAACAGTTCTCCCCTGCCAGCAGGATGCTGCATGTAGTGCTCAGCCTGTGTATCTCTGAGGGGCTAGTACTGAGCATCTCCTAGTCCTAAGGGCCCAGCCCAGCACCTGCTCTCCTAATGAGTTCCCAGGATGCACGGGAGGCCCTGACCTAAGATGGGTTTCACTGAGCTCCACATTTTCCTTCTCTCTTCTTCCTCACAGAAGGAGGGGCGGCTGCAGCACTGTCCCAGCGTGGGGACAGAGGGTCCCCAGGGCACCGACTGCTGCAAAGAAACCCCTCCGGCCCAGATGCAGCTACAAAACAGCTTTTTTTACTTTGTTATAGCCTTTCTTGGTGATGGTCTTCTCATTCCTGCATTTCTGTAACTGCCTCCTGGCTTTGTCAATAGGGTCCACTTATAGCCCCCCTGTAAAACACCGCCAGGGGCAGAGGAGAGTGGTGGAAGGTGTTTTCATCAGGAACATGCATGACAAACAGCCGTATTTTACAACAGTTCCACTGACTGTTACAAACAGCGCTGTTACTCCTCCCGTCCAAGCACAAAACTGATGGTAAGCTAGCTTGAAAAGTAGATGGTGGATCCTTGTGCTGAGGCCTTAGCAGTGATGGGATGCGGGACGCTGCCGTTCTTCTGCCGCTGTGCTCAGCCCCAGAGAGCGAGCGGTGCCAGCGCTCACTCACTCGCTCCTCCGGGACACCGGGCCCTGCCCTGGCTCCTTCCCGCCCGCCTCGGCCGCTCCCTAGCACTGGTGGCTCCGGAGTCAGGCCGGGCGGGAGGGAGAGAAGCCAAGCGTCAAATCCCTGCTACGGACGGTGTGTTTGGGAGTCACAGCCCGAAGCGGATGCAAGGGCCGAGGTTCCGTGGACACAGCCCCGAAGCGGTTCTCTCCGCTCCGGTTTTACACCGCGGGGAGGCACCGGTACCGGCCAAACGCCGACACTTCCCGCTGCTTGCAGCACCCTCCGATCCTCCGCCTGGACCGGAACACAGAGCCCTCCCCCAGCAGGGAGGGCGCCGAGCACCGGACTGGGACCACGGGATAGGGCGGGCTAGCCCGTCCCGGTCCCGGTCCTGATCCCGATCCCGATCCCGATCCCGGTCCCGATCCCGGTCCCGATCCCGGTCCCGGTCCCGGTCCCGGTCCCGTCCGTGACATCCGCCGGCACGTCATCGGCGGCTGGCCGCAGCTGCCCACGTGATCGCTGACGTCGCTGCGCTGCGGCGGGCGGGCGGGCGGGCCGGCTGCAGGTGAGGAGCGGCGGGGCGGGGGCAGCGGAAGGCCTGGGCCCGGGTGGGTGCTGCGGGGTGATGGTGGAGCACGGCGGGCGGGTGTGCAGGGCTTTCCGCACGGCCTCAGAACCGGCACCGCCAGCCGCTCCCCCTCCGGCTGTCCGGGGCGCCCAGGCCCTGCCGGGGTGCCCAGGCCCTGCCGGGGTACCCAGGCCCTCTTAGGCAGGCCCGGTCAGGGAGTCCAGGCCCAAGGGGCCCCCGTCAGCCTGTGTGGGGCTGGGGAGGCGCAGGCAGGGCTGGGGCTCTCGGTGAGGTTGGTGTGCAGGGTACTGGGGGGCAAGCTTTGGGGTTTGTGCCTCAGTGCAGGGCTGCGAGTGCTTGGGCTGCCCTGCATGCAGCCAGCCCGGGCAGGAGGGCCTGGCTTTGAGGCAGTGCCGCTGGTTCCTGGTGATACAAGCTGACATACTGATGTTGAACGCTGGCACAGGGTGCCCAGAGAAGCTGTGGCTGCCCCATCGCTGGTAGTGTTCAAGGCCAGGTTCGACGTGGCTTGGAGCAACCTGGTCTAGTGGAAGGTGTTCCTGCCCTTAGAAGGGGGTTAGAACTGGATGAGCTTTAACATCCGTTCCAACCCAAACTATTCTATGATTATATGAGCAAGTGTATTCATAAAAGAAAACGAAGAGGAAATTATCAGAGGAATAAGTGTATGTGAAGCAAACAACATAACCACTCGGGGTGGTCTAATGCCGCAGACACAGGCAAATCCAGATGTAGCCTCACCTGTTCTTGCCTCCCTTCCCCGCCATGGGCCTCATGTCCCCAGCCATGGCCTGCACCCAGGGTTGCAGCAGCCCATCGCTCTGTGTGCATGTGGGAAGCAGGAGGAGACGTCTGGTTCCTCCAGCAGCATTTTCATGGTTGCTGTTTGACTTGTGTGTCTGATAGACATGTTCTCCAGGCAGGATCCGGCCAGGGCCCTTGGAGAGCTGGCTCCTGTGGTCTAGTGAGGTGTAGATAATATATGTCTAGACAGTGACAGATTTTGGGATCCAACTCTGTCATCATGCTGCAGTGGTACTTCACATGTTACTTCTGCTCTGCCTTAGTTTCCCCATCTGTAAAGTGGGGACTTGCCTCTGACATAATGGTTGTGAAATAAATTGGCATAAACCAACACATGCTTGTAAGATTTAATTATAAGTCTTGACAAGTAAAGTCAAGTGGCTGGCCGTTGACACTCCCTGCTCCCCCATGGTTCACCCTCCATGCATCTCCAGTCTGGCCAGTGGAATATAGTGTTAATGGACTTCTAGCTCTTTGAGAATTAGAATATTTTATGGAGGGCAAAGTTTGTCAGCTGCTTCAGTTTTGCCCTTTGCTTTCTCAGGCACAGTGGAGCTTATGAAGACCAAGCAAAAAGCTGAATGGTATTTTGTGTGAGGAGAGGCAAGAGGCATCCAGACTTGAGGAACTACAGAGGCAGGTAACATGGGAGTGTGACACACTGGAGAAAGGGCAGGGAATGGGACTGTTTCTTGCACTGCTAATCATAGAATCATAGAATGATTTGGGTTGGAAATGACCTTAAGATCATCCAGTTCCAATGCTCTGCCATGGGTAGGGGTGGCTCACCCTGGACCATGTTGCCCAGGGCCATGTCCAGCCTGGCCTTGAGCACTGCCAAGGATGGAGCATTCACCACTTCTTTGGGCAGTAAAGAACTTCTTTCAGCTGTGATTGGTGTTAAATCACTGGGGTGATTAAATAATTATAGGGAACAAGTTTTAACTTTGTAGAGGATTATAATTATGACCTGGAAAGGAAAGGTCACTTGTTAAAAATTATGGGTGGACCAGAGTAAATGACTACCAAAGATGTAGGAGAAAAGAACTTCACTTTCTCTGGAAGCTGAAGACAATTCTATTGGAAAGATTGTGAAGGATTTTTCTTAAAGCCATTTCTTATACTGTAGGACATCTAAAATAGATGTCCTCCTCAATATGGGTTTTGTTGGTAATCTGGCTTAGTTGTGTTTTAATATTGAAAGCAAATCTTTCAGCAGTGAGAGTACTTAGTTTTGCCCTTGAGAGACTCTTTTGCTTGCTAAGAAAACCATGGCTTGTCAGCAAGGAGCTTTATTAAAAGGGAAAGCCTTGTCATTCCTTGCCTGTTTGAATGAGACTTTCAGGCTTGTGGAAACAAAGCACAGGTCAAGAAAGGAAGCTGTGTCCTTATGAGTCAGATTCTTTCTTACTGGCTGGTCGCTGTGTTGTTGCTTTCTCTCCTTTGTGCTTTTCCTTTGGACATACATCAGCAGCAAAGTTATAGAATGCTACAGCAGCTTGTCACAAACGACAGATAGAAACAATCATATTATAATAAAGTCCAGTGTATCTTGCAAACACTGTATAAACTATGAAATTTGTCCTGGAAATAAATCTGAGGTATTATCCCATTGGAGTCAAGATACCACTTTGAGGACTTAGTGTGTGGTGCCTTTTGAGCTTGATTTGCTTCTGGTGGTTCGGATTTTAAAACACACTGTACTTGTGGACAGACAATCAGTCACACGCAAGTCTGGTGTACTCCAAACTTCCTGTGGTGAGACATGTGGTGGTGTTGGGCTGAGATTTTTACTCCTGAAATGTATCAGGTCTTGGTTCAGTTCCTGACTTGGTCACAGCGATGCTTGGTGACCTTGGTCAAATCATGTCTTCCTATGGTTTGTGAAATGGAGGGAGCTTTCTGCCTTCGTGTTTAGATGGCAGATATCACAGAGAGGGGCTGTGCTTTACTGGGTTTTGGCGTAAGACCGTAATGTCCCTTGGGACTCCTGGTAGTTACTGAGGTTTAAATAGAATAAATACTTGGATAAGCAAAAAATGTTGGAGACTTGCATGCTATTTGCTGCTCCCATGTATGATCTGTTTGTGGACATGGCTGTGAAATGAGTTGTGAAATGAGCTGGTCAGAGTTAAATACTTCATAGCATGGCATTCAGGCAGCACAGAGCCTATCGACCTTGCCCTGGACAGTGACAGCATTAAACTTGCAACATCCCAGCATGTTCTTAAAAACTTGAGAGGAATCGGTGGAGAACCAGGAAGGGGATTATCCCACTTTGGGCACCCTTTGGAGATGTGAGTGAAGAAAAGCTGGAGAAAACCTATGAAGAGGTTCAGGTTTCTTGATTTTCGTAGGTTTTCAGGCCAGGCCTGCCCCCATCTTG
This sequence comes from Pezoporus occidentalis, assembly GCF_034315485.1. Lineage (NCBI taxonomy): Eukaryota > Metazoa > Chordata > Aves > Psittaciformes > Psittacidae > Pezoporus > Pezoporus occidentalis. Next base: position 3,782,091 of record NW_026916082.1, on the reverse strand, counting down.
AACATCCTCTGCAGTCAGCTGGTGCCTTCCACTGCAGCCTTCACTTGTGCCAGCATGGCAGCGTGCTCTGCTGTGTCACAGTGTGTGGTGCTCACAGCAGGCCTCAGCTGCTGATGATTTCTGGGTAGCAAATTGAGAGGCTGGTGTTCACTGCAGTGCCAAAGGTACATCCATTGCAAAACCACAGCAAGGGACAGGGATTGGCCTGTGCCTTTGTTTTCCCCTCTAATCTGCTGCCTTCCATCCAGCCGTGCCCCACCCCTGCCTGCCTGCCGCCAGCTCAGATCTGCAGAGCATTTGCCAAAGGTCTTCAGAGAAGGTTCCTTTAAGCCTCTGTAGTTGTTCTCTGGCAGTCACTTATGAGAGCTCAACGGGCAGTTCCTCCCGTTATCCTTGTGTTCTTGCTACATGAATTAACATGTAGCCCTGAGGTAAATATGGCCAGTGAACACATCCCTGTGAATGTCCTTGGCAGATTTCTTTTTTTCTGAAACCCTGGGCTATAGTGAAACTTGTAAAAATTGCATTCTTAACTGTTCCATTTCTGAGTTCCTACATCTGTGGCTTACTCTCCCAGCAGCCTGTGCTCCTGTGGCATGTAAGCCACAGCATCTCTGCCCCCCAAATGAAAAGACTGAAAGTTTCTCTCTGGGCACATGATGTGTGGGGCTGCTTGTGGTCTGTGGGTGCTTGGGACCATCAACATCACATGCCAAGACCTTTCCTGGCTGGCATAAGGCACGTCTGAGGTGCTCTGGTTCCTGCTGCTGTCCACATGTAGGAAGGGTTGGCAAGCCTGCTGAGCTTGTGTGTATCACCACTGGGATGCCAGTCCTTCTATGGGTGGGAGTGGTCCTTTACAGGATAAATCAGTTTTGACTTTCTGGCCTCAACCTGATCCCTCATGCTCAAGGAACATGAATGAAGAGACAAGACAGAAGAAATTCTGGGCTGAGAGGGATGATGTTGGCACAGTTGTCCTCAAGAGAAGATTCCAGTAGTGACTGCTTCTAGCCTGTATGCATGAGTGGCCTGGGATGGCTGGAGAAGCTCTGAAGTTTTGTGTTTTCTTTTAGTTACAGGTAGGAAGATGAATCCAAAAATTACAACAGAACTGCTGAAGCAACTGCGGCAGGTGATGAAGAGTCCCAAGTATGTCCAGGAGCCTGTCCAAGCCTACATAGTGCCCTCTGGAGATGCCCACCAGGTATGGATGTATTAAGGGAGTGATTGCACTTTCCTTCCCTGCAAAAAATAAAAGCCAGGGATAACTAAAGTCATCCTTTGTTCACTCATTTAGAAACATAGAATCATAGAATAATTAGGGTTGGAAAGGACCTTAAAATCATCCAGTTCCAGCCCCCCTGCCATGGGCAGAGACACCTCACACCATGTCACCCAAGGCTTTGTCCTTGAACACTGCCAGGGATGGAGCATTCACAACTTCCTTGGGCAACCCATTCCAGTGCCTCACCAACCTTACAGTAAAGAACTTCCTCCTTATATCCACTCTAAACTTCCCCTGTTTAAGTTTGAACCCGTTACCCCTTGTCCTATCACTACAGTCCCTAATGAAGAGTCCCTCCCCAGCATCCCTATAGGCCCCCTTCAGATACTGGAAGGCTGCTATGAGGTCTCTACACAGCCTTCTCTTCTCCAGGCTGAACAGCCCCAACTTCCTCAGCCTGTCTTCATACGGGAGGTGCTCCAGTCCCCTGATCATCCTTGTGGCCCTCCTCTGGACTTGTTGCAGCAGCTCCATGTCCTTTTTATGTTGAGGACACCAGAACTGCACACAATACTCCAGGTGAGGTCTCACAAGAGCAGAGTAAAGGGGCAGGATCACCTCCTTCGACCTGCTGGTCACGCTCCTTTTGATGCAGCCCAGGATACGGTTGGCTTTCTGGGCTGCGAGCGCACACTGCTGGCTTGTTAAGTTTCTCATCAACCAACACCCCCAAGTCCTTCTCCACAAGGCTGCTCTGAATCTCTTCTCTGCCCAACCTGTAGCTGTGCCTGGGATTGCTCCGAGCCAGGTGTAGGACCTTGCACTTGGCATGGTTAAACTTCATGAGGTTGGCATCAGCCCACCTCACAAGTGTGTCAGGGTCCCTCGGGATGGCATTCCTTCCCTCCAGCGTATCAACTGAACCACACAGCTTGGTGTCATTGGCAAACTTGCAGCGGGCACATTCAATCCCACTGTCCATGTCAGTGATGAAGATGTTGAACAAGACCGGTCCCAACACCGATCCATGAGGGACACCACTCGTTACTGGTCTCCAGCTGGACATTGAGCCATTGACCACAACTCTTTGTGTGCGGCCATCCAGCCAGTTCTTTATCCACCAAGTGGTCCATCCATCAAATTGATGTCTCTCCAATTGAGAGACAAGGATGTCGTGTGGCACAGTGTCGAACACTTTACACAAGTCCAGGTAGATGACATCAACTGCTCTACCCCTGTCCATCAGTTCTGTAGCCCCATCATAGAAGGCCACCAAATTGGTCAGGCAGGATTTCCCCTTAGTGAAGCCATGCTGGCTGTCACCAAGCACCTTGTTGTTTTTCATGTGCCTTAGCATGCCTTCCAGGAGAATCTGCTCCAAGATTTTGCCAGGCACAGGTGAGACTGACTGGTCTGTAATTCCCCAGGTCATCCATTTTCCCCTTCTTGAAAATGGGGTTACGTTTCCCTTTTTCCAGTCATCGGGAACTTCACCTGACTGCCATAATTTTTCAAATATGATGGCCAGTGGCTTAGCAACTTAATTTGCGAGCTCCTTCAGGACTTGCAGATGGATTTCATCAGGTCCCATGGACTTGTGCATGTTCAGGTCCTTAAGATGGTTTCGAACAGATCCTCTCCTACAGTGGTCCCAAGGTCTTCATTCTCACAGTCCCTGCATCTGCCTTCCAAGACTTGGGTGGTGTGGTCAGAGCCTTTGCGAGTGAAGACTGAGGCAAAGAAGTCATTAAGAACCTCAGCCTTCTCCAAATCCAGTGTAGCCAGTTCTGACAGCTTCCAGAGGGGGCCTGTGTTGTCCCTAGTTTGTCTTTTATTTACTACGTACTTACAGAATCCCTTCCTGTTATCTTTCACACCCCTAGCTAAGTTTAATTCTAACTGGGCATTAGCTTTCCTAACCTGGTCCCTAGTTTCCTGGACCACATCCCTATATTCTTCCCAGGCCGCCTGTCCTCGCTTTCACCTTTTATAAGCCTCTCTTTTCAATTGAATTTTCCTCAGGAGCTCCTTATCCATCCAAGGAGGTCTCCTGGCCCTCCTGCTGCGCTTCCTTCTAGTTGGGATGCAACACTTCTGAGCTTGCAGTAGGTGATCCTTGAATATCAACCAAGAGTCTTGGGCCCCCCTGCCTTCTAGGGCTGTATCCCATGGAACCTTACAAAGCAGGTTCCTGAAGAGGCCAAAGTCTGCTCTCTTGAAGTCCAAGGCAGTGAGCTTGCTGCACACTCTTCTCACTGTCCTGAGGATCTCAAACTCGGCCATCTCATGATTGCAGTTTTAATTTTTCTAGCATAAAAGCCTGGGTAACCTGAGAAACATCGTGTTGGAAAAGGTCTCTGGAGTCTGTTCAGGAGGCTGAGGTTTTATGTTCTTGTAACAAATCAGCGTGGATGTTCCACCAGCAACTTCTCATCAGATTGTTTCCAGGGAGCTCATGCTCCAAAAGAAGGGAGCTTGCCAGAGCACTTGCTGTCCCTTTCCTGGCTGTTGGGAAGAATGGATTTAGTAGGGAAGGAAAAGACATTATCTAGCCTTTAGTTTCCCCATTAGCACCTCCTGATCAACAGATGTTCTTAAGTGAGGTGGCAAAGGATTAGTTGCAAAGCTCTCCCTTTGCTAGATCCAGTTCTTGGTTGAATTTGCTGTCTTATACAAAAGCCCTTCAGATCCCATGCAGAGGGACAGGGAGGAGGCAGGGAAGGGGCAGGGAAGGGACAGGGAGAGGCAGGGAAGGAGCAGGCCGTGCCAACACTTCCCCTTCAGTGCTACTCTTCATCAGCTTGTTTTGAGCACTAAAGCCAGGAGGAAAGTGGGGGCTCTGGGTGGTAACTTGTGGCATTAATTGTTGCGTGCTGCTTCCACTGGTAAGAGTTTTATAGTCCATGACATGAATTTTAAATGGCTGAACTGCCTTTTACCTCGCCTGCCTGCTCACATGCTCTTCTGCTCACTCTGTTAGGAGACCCAAGAACTGCCAAGGGTTTTTCCCTCCTCAGCCATTTTCAGGAAACAAAAGACCTGAAGTTTTCCTGGCTCACACCCAAAGCTCCCTTTTACCCCAGGGTGTGCAAGAGCAAAATGCAACTGAATCGGAACCTTTGCCCTTGACTTGGCACTGGGGTGAGCTGAGCCCAGACTTGCCTGTGCCTTGGGACTGTATGTGCAGCAGTGTGTTTCCTCCTAGGGAGATCCAAACTTAGGCAGGTAGAGGGAAGGCTTTTTCTGCAGCTGCTATTGTCTGCTGCATTCCTGCCTCAAGCTGCCTCTGTCCATATATAACTCTGGTTTCATTTCACTAGACGTTAAATGCTGTCATGTGAGTTGAAGAATGTGACCCTCAGGACTTCTGGGGTTTTCTGTTGCTTGCTTTTCCTTGACAGAGTGCAGTTAAGCAGAGAACCCCATGTTGCTATTTCCTGCCAGGCGAGTTGGTCAGGTTTCTCTACAGACCGAATCTATCTGAATGGAAACGATTACTGAAAGCTGCTGATTCTGGCGCCTCCTGAATAGCTAGTGCAGGATTTTGTCTGTGGGCTTTGGGAATTAGTGCAATTTTAGGCATTGGCAGGAACCTCTTGATCCCACAGCAGACTTACTGATTCCAGGTAAATTGTGATGAGCTGAGATTTGCAGCTTCCCCATGTTCCAAGCAAAGGTTTGTTTCCTGTACACAAATAGGAACTTTACAGCCCTGCAGTCAGCTTTTGCTCTTGGGCAGCTTCCTCTGTGACTCAGAAGGCTGCAGTTTAATGATAGCCAAATTTTGGTGGCTTGAGCCATTTCTTCTGCACAGTCCAAGCTACTTACTGCTGTCCTTGCCTCAGTCAGCTGTTCCTGAGGCCGTCCTGGGATCAGAGTCCTTGTCAACAAAGAGGACTTTCCCTCCTCTGCTGTTAACATGGGGTTAAGATTAGGGAAAACATTCCTTTCTAGGTTGCAAAGGAACTCCTGGATTGCACTGGTGCTGATACACCCCAATGCTGCAACTTACTAATTTCTCTTTGTAACATCAGGAGTGTTTGAGCTCTGAGCCCTGTGGTACTTCAGTATTGGTTTTCCTGCCAAGGCTAGAAGGCTTAGGTTATAATACTGCCAGGCTGCTTGCCACCAGCTGTGTCCTTTGCTTCCCATGTATAGCTGTGTAAGGAGCTGAAGGACTTGCAGAGCTTCTCAAACACATCTGGCTCTGACTCTGATTTAACCGAGGATGCTAATACCGTGGATTTGTGGCTCCTCCAGCCAGCCCTGAATGTTGGCTTGCTTTGATTTTTGATAAGAAGTCAGAAGAAGCAGGCTGATTCCTTAGGGATGTTGGTGGTCTAAAGGCTGGTGAACAAGGGGGGCAGTCCCAGGCAAAAGTGGGCTGAAGTCCTTAGAAAGAGCCTGCTTCCTTTCAGGCGTTCTAGGTGGATCTTGTGGCTGGAGGTCTCAAAGGATCAGGAAGGGGTGAAATGCTATGCTTTTGGGAATGAGGTACCTAAATCCTTTATGGTTTGGTTAAAATTGCCTCTCTGAGCTTTTGAGATGTTGCAGTGGTAAATGCAGGATCCAATTTATGTTAAGTCACTCGGTTTACATTGAATCTGGAGTTTGCCCATACGGGAATATTCAGAGATTGGAGGAGCTTTCTTCTTAATGGGAGGGAATGATGTTTGGATTACAGCTTGGGTTTGGAGCCAGTCACAGCTTAACTGGGGCTGGCTTCCACCCCTAGGCCTTGACTCGGTGAAAACAAATTTGGTCAGATCTGGCTGGTCTTCCACATCAAGGAAGCACCTGCCCAGCTCAGGGCCTCTGAGTTGGCAGAGATGCTGTCTTCTGCTCAGGGCTGGCTCCTCTGAGACACACTTTTTCAGAGCCAAGGAATCAGCAAAGTTATAAAGCAAGAGATGGCTTGTGCGCAGGTTGTACTGACCTGTTCTAGATCTTGCCAATGCAGTTAGGTTTTTGGCAGTGAATACTGACCTCCCTCCAAGTACACAGCAGTGTTTGTTCTTTAATGGCATCAGTGTTGTAGCTGTAAGGGCAGTGAGCTTCAGTGTTCATTGATGATCTTGGTTGACACAAGGATAGAATAAGCTTCAATATGTTAATGGCCCAACCTGGCTGGCTCTGGTGATCAGCACCACTGGTTTTCTTTGGGCTTCTTCCTGGCTTAGGTGAGGGTTTCTGTGATGCAGCCCCAGTTTTGTCTGTGTGTCAGAGACTGACAGGTGTGGTGCAAAGCAGACATGAAAGGCCCGAGGAGAGCCAGTTTGAAGGCCATCAGATCTGCAAGACAAGCCCCAGGGAAATACCTTGTTCTGACTGCTGTGGCCTGTACTTTGTGTGGCGTACGCAGGTGTTCCCCTTGTAATTTTAGCTTATGCAAAACATGGGCTCATCTTTGCACAGTGGGGGTTGCTGCATGGAACAGAACAGGTGGGTGTGCAAGTATTCAGACTGACAGATGAATGAACCATCTTCCCCTCCATATCCCTCATACTCCTTTTTAAAGCCCATCTGCCTCATTGTAAACTCAAAACATTCCCTGGATTTGTCTGTAAGTGAGACAGCATGAGGTATTTCCCACACAGCCAAGGTCTTTATTAGCTTAGGTCAGCTTTTACTGGGTCTAAAACTGATGGGATTCTTTTTTTTTTTTCTTTAAGATTTCTCTTTTTAATTGTTTTAATTAATTGTTCTGTGCTGTTAATGTAGCCAGCTCAGTGTTAACCCTTCCTATGAATGTGAGATCCCTTGTCTGCACAAGCAAACTAGCCTGTAGTCTCTGCTGTGTTGGTCAAGAGAAAGGGAAGAGAAATTGCTGGTCTGATTTGAGCTGTACTTAGTGGTATGATCCACAATGGGAAATTCTGAGCGTCCCCTTTAGGCTTCTGACCCTGGGAGGTTGTGTCCCAGCTTTGAGTTGAGATCTGCAGGAGAAGGGGGAGTTGTAGCAGTTCACAGGCTGAATAGTCATTAGGAAAAGTTAAAATGGGGAATCCTTCTCAGATCTACATGGCTCTGCCTTCATGTTCTGTCCTGCTGCTGTGAGATAGGCAGCTGGAGAAATGAGCACTTGATTCCTTTCTTGATTGACTTTGTCCTCTTGATCTGCTGATGTTGTTACATTAAAGGGGGTTAGTGGTGCTGTGGTGGGCTGAGGTGGATCCAGTCAGAGGTGTGCAGAGGGCAGTCATCCCTTCCTGAGGTAGGTATCCTGACCCCTCTTATCCCTACAGCTGCTGAGTATATGTCACAGCCCTGTGGAGTCTGTGAGGCTGGACAGGACAAGGCATAGGGAACTGGACTAGCTCAGAGAAGAGGGTGCCCATGCTCTCAATACCTGTCTCATTTCTGCCAACTTTCATTAGTGGTTGGTTAAAATAGAGGATTTCTTGGGAATATATCCCAAGATATTCCCAGGAGTCTTCCCTGGCAGCCAGGAGCAAATACTGTTCAGCCAGATCCTCTTTTGGGCCATGGGTTTTATTCCAAGGCTCAGTTTCAAAACTAGTGGTGAATGGTTAATCGCTGCTGCCTGTGGTGTCTCCTGTTAGGGGAGAGGCATCGCTGTTCTTGAGGGGTTTTGACCATGGGGTGATGTGAAGCAGAAATAAAGAATTGGCCCTAGGTGCTTTAAATTGTGCTTCACACTCCCTCCTGTGCTTTGAACCCTCTGCCTTCCTTAAGAGCAGTAAAGAGTAACAGGTTTGAAGGGAGTATTTTCTAACAGTCAGGTGATTTTAAAATAGCCCTGGCCAGAGACAGGCAGATGCAGTATCTGTCACAGTAGGAACTAAAACCACCTGAGAATTGGGCTGTGATTTCTCAGCTCAGTCCCTAAAATGTTTCTTTTCCCATAGCACAGCTGAATGCAGGGAAGCTTTATGGGCAGAAGAACAGGCTTTGGCTTCAGATCATTTGTAAGACACAAATGCAGGGGTTTTGCAGCTCAAACATCAGTGCTGTCAGCCTGGATTAAGCTGATGTGCTGAGTTGCACCAGTTAATTACCAGCCCTACTCAGCAGTTCTGACCTCCCAACTTGCCAAAATGGTATCCCATAAAAATGGTGTGTGAGCCACTTCAAGGTACAGTTCCTTTAATTTTAATCTGTGGATGTTGGATATCTGTGCATTCTCAGACTTGTCTGTAACGCTGGCAACAGATGTGTCCACAAACACAGGTTGGGATGGGGTTTGGGATGAGGATAGACTGGTAATCTTTGATCCTGTCTTGCCCACTGTCCTGGGTTCAGCAGTAGCAGTTGTTTTTCTCCTTCTTAGTAGCTGGTGCAGTGCTGTTTTTTCGACTTTAGCCTGAGAACAGCACTGATAACACTGATGTTTTTAGTTGTTGCTAAGTAATGCTTACTCTGACTTTCCCAGTCTCATGCTCTGCTAGGGGGGAGGGGAAGCTGGGAGGAAGCAGAGACAGGACACCTGACCCAAACTAGGCAAAGGGGTATTCCGTACACAGCACGTCGTGCATAGTATATAAACCATGGTCTTGGTGGTTTATGGTGGAGTTGGGTTTTGAGTAGGCAAGGAAAAAGTGAGAGGATCAGCACCTAATTAAAGGTTAAAGTTTTTCCAGTTTTATTACCTTGATAATTTTCTTTCAATGTCATTGTAGTGGAAAACAAAAGTCTTCAAGCAATTCCTATAAATGCCAGTGAGGGGACTTCACTGGAGATAGTGAATCTCACAGATTTTATGTGCTGATTACCCTGGTCTCCAAGATCAAGGGGTGCTTCTGGTTTCCCTTCCTTTCACATTGCAGCTTCAAAGGCAGCATTTGTTTGTTGCCCAAAGGGGAGGCTGAGTGTGAAATAAACATCTGCAAACTCTGAAACGCTTCAGTGTTTACAGATGTTTGTGGGAGAAAAGTGCTGCAGCTTAAGAAAAACCCCAAAAGCAGTTGGACATAAATGCAATTTAATCACAGATGATTAAATGTTTCAGTAGAGTAGAGCCCAGGATTTTTAACTCATTTTGTTCTCTCTGTGGTGTTCTTTAGGAGAAAAAGCCTATCAAAGTTTTTGTTGTCAGCTGATTTCCCCCCCTCCTCCTGCTGCTATAAATAATTGCTGCCTCTTTTGTTTCCTAGAGCGAGTACATTGCACCCTGTGATTGCAGACGGGCATTCATCTCTGGATTTGATGGCTCTGCAGGTACCTTTCCAGAACTTGGGTTCTTGCTTAAGTGCATAATGCTCCTATAAAGAAATATTCTCATTCATAACACAGAGGCAGTATGGAAAAGGAAGCCTATCCAGCTTGTTTGAACTGTTTTCTTCCCATTTCAGCATCTGCAGAGTTATGTCTTGGCTGCCCACTGGAATTATGTAATATCAGCTCAATAACAAGTTTTCAGAAAATGGTTGACCCCTGAATGAACCTCTCAGAAAGTAAAATCCTATTTAACTCTTTCATGTGGTGATTGTAACCTACAGTCATTCCTTTTGATGTGCAGGTTTTTACACTGACCGTTTGGGCGGGGTGAATAGTAGGTGGACTTCAGCTAGCCTCTCTGTTTAAACACAGCCAGAAACTGCATTTGGAAACAACACTGTGGAAAAGTTTGCTTATCTTGCTGAGACAGGATGTTTTCTTGGCTCCAGGATAGGTCTGTTTCAAAAGCCTAGTTTTTACTGTAGCTGTGCCCTGAGCTCTGCAGCTTACTCTGCTGTGTGGTTGTTGGAAAGTCACTTTAGTCTTTTGAGGTCTTTTCCTTTCTAATTGCAAATTGGTTTAATAAATACTGCTACCTATGTATTTGGAGAGTCCAGTCACCACTTCCTATGAACTACTCTGGGACCTCATGTGGAAGGTTATTATAAATCCGGGGCTCTGAGCTGCTGTTAATGGATAACATGAATCCTGTATTAATTTCACGTCTTCTGCATGGCCTCTTCATAACCTTCTTCTCTATTTTGGGTCCTTGTTATGTTCTTGGAAGGTCTGTGTTCCCCGCCTAGCAGTGAGATTTCACCAGGGGCTCAACCTTGTGTTTCTTGCTTCATCTTCGCAGAATGAAGCAGCTTAGAACGGAGTTTGTCTTGGGGAAGTTTGGTAGAAGACAGTTAATTCCTATTTGGAAACTCTGCTCTGCTAATCTGGGCTTCAGTTTCTGGTGTGAGAGAGTGTGGGCAAGATGCAGAGATTCAAAAGACATTTTGTTTTTGAATTGCCAAGGGCAAGGCACCTAGAGTGCCTTGCTGAGATGTCACTACCCCTGAGCTGTCTGCTTGCAGCCCTCCATCTGGAGTCAGGGGAATGGGACAGACATTGAAACCAGCAGAAGTTTATGTTTGTGTTTCCTGTTCAGCCATCTCTGTTAGAGCTGTAACATTTGGGAAAGGGATGCATCTGACAGCTGGAGTGATACCCATGTCTGCTGGCCTTTAACAGCTGTTTCTTGTGGATGGCCAGAGCCCAGGCTTCCTCACCTCAAAAAGATGGGATGAAATCCAGGGATGTACAGTATGTGTTACTGTGACAACCAAATGGAGACCACAGTCTGTTACACAATTTGTTTGGAAATGTTTGGAAAGTGCCATTTACCCAGTTCCACTGACTGGTTGAGATTGCTTAAGTTGAATTTGTCTGAGGCAATTCATTAAGCTGCATCTTTGTGCATACTATCCCTGAGAGGATCTGGAAAGTTGTAGTGCAGGGTGAACAATATCTCCACTGAAACTGGACTAACCTTTGAACAGTGAAAAAAGCTGCCTTTCTGGGAACTGGGGTGCATTTCAAACGCTCTGCCTGCTCTCTGTGTCTCTGCATGGTGCTGCCCACCTCTACATCACTGCATCTTTCTGCCTTCCTGCCTAGGTACTGCCATAGTAACTGACCAGCATGCAGCCATGTGGACAGATGGACGCTACTTCCTGCAAGCTGCACATCAAATGGATAACAACTGGACACTCATGAAAATGGGTATGCAGGAGGCTGGGATACTGCTCCACTGATAAACAGGGGACAATCACAGACCATTTGGTCACTTTGGACAGGTTATGGCTTGGGCTGTAGGAATTTCCCATCATGCAGGGACTTAGGAACATCTTGGATACACTGCTCCTGCTTTAGTGTCCTGTGACTCTTCTTGCCCATGGATCTAGACATTCATTAGTAGATATATTTGATGCATTAACATGGACTTTGTGGGTTATGTGGGAGTGCTTCAGTATGACTGATGCTTTGAACCTATTTTTCTTTTTCTTCCCTTAAATCCTTGGAGGTCTGAAAGATACACCAACTCAAGAGGACTGGCTAGTAAGTGTCCTTCCGGAAGGCTCGAAGGTGGGAGTGGACCCTTTCATTATTCCAGCTGGTTGGTTTTACTTCATTTTATAACTCTGGGTTGGGCAACTAGATGTTGCTTCTCTAGCTAAGCTGTTGTATGATGGTATGTAGATAACCGTGTTTCAGCCCAGATCGGATGGTGGGTTAGACTGTTACGCAAAACAGGTTGGATGTTGTTTTTAGGCATGTGTCACAAGAGCTCCATAGCAGTGCATTGACTCCAAAACACAAGGGATGAGAGCTAGTCTCTGGGCTAGCAGTGACTATACCTGAAAAGCAGAGTCCTGGTTTACCTTTTTTTGTCTGTGCTGTGGCTTGGCACAGGTATTTCAGTATGAAGTTGCTGAGTGCTTTGGCCAGGTTGGGAGCCAGAACACTCAGGCAAAACTCATGCTGCTACTCCTGCTTTGTGGTCTTGGTATAGCTGCAGCTTTCCCTGTGGGTAGCACATTCCTGGAGAAGTACCATTTTTATCAGATGAACAAGTATCCATCTCCTCCCTAAGCCCAATTCAAAGGTCACTGGAGGCAAGGGGAGACATATGCTTGATTCAGATTGACTAAGTATCAGTCTTGTGGCTTTGCAGAAGCTCATCTGGTCTCTTGTCTAGCTTAGATCTAGCATGGTTCTGCACTGGAGTAGAGGACACCCTTACAGCACCCTCTGGGGTACAGCATCTGTCTTCCAGCTGGAGCAGTTCTTCACCACATGCGTGAGGGTCCAGGACTGTGAGGTTCTGTACCTGCTGCTGGCTGTAGTGATTGTGTTTATGGAGCTCTAATTGCAGTAGCTTTTGCTTTGTTTTTAAGGGAACGGGAAGAAGGAGAAGCTGGAAGGAAAGGAGGAGATTCAGATTCTTGAGTCTGCCCTCTGTGAATAGGGCTGTGGTTGAACCAGTGTGTGTTCTTCAAAGCCGTCACTCTTGACTCCTTTCCCTTTGGCAGACCAGTGGAAGAGGATGTCCAAAGCCTTGAGAAGTGCTGGCCATGATCTTGTGCCTGTCAAAGAAAACCTGATAGATACAATCTGGACAGACTGTCCTCAGCGCCCCTGCAAGCCTCTCATCACACTTGACTTGAGTTACACAGGTGAAAAACTTAACTCTCAATAGACAGGGGCTGTTTCTACTGCCCTATCCCCATTTTACTTTCCTCTTACAATGCAGGGAGAAGAACACTACTGCAGCACCTCTGTCCTCAAAACTTAAAATAGCCATTTGTTAGCAGCTAGATAACCTCAAAACAAATCCATGTATGTCTGGAGGGCAGCTTGTTTCATATGGCTCATGTCAGTTATCACAAGCACAGTGTGTTTTGGGTACCTCCAAAATCCAGTGTGTTGGTCTGTGTTTGCATCATCATGCCCAGTAAAGCTGTGGTAACTGTAGCTGTTCATACTGTGTTTTGCAGGGGTCAGCTGGAAAGACAAAATTGCAGCCCTCCGTTCAAAAATGGCTGAGAGAAAAGTCCTGTGGTTTGTGGTAACGGCCTTGGATGAAGTAGCATGTAAGTCTTTGCATCTCCTTTCTCAGTTCTTCCTACAAAATACATGTCCTTCCTGCCTTGGAAAGGAAGACCTCTGCGAGGGTGAGAGGCACTTATGACAGCCAATGTGTTTGTTAGAGACCAGTTAACTTGTATGATGTGCAGTGGTGATAACAGGTCATAAACAGCAAGCCAGTATTTCTACACAGCGCCTTATTACACCAGGGCAGCTCCTGAGTACATTTTTGGCCCAGGAAATTGTAAATCACCACCTTTAAAAAACAGCCCAGGCAAAGGGAGAGGAGTTATATATAAAGCCTGAGGCAGTTTGAAGGAAAAAAAAAAAGACCAGTGAGATCTTCTGGCTGTAAAATATCCTGATGCTGCCTTACCCTATGGGGAGATGGAGTCTGTTTTCTGCTGTGGAGTCTGGGCTATAAACAAAGCAATGCAACATGCAGCTTTGTATACATAAGGCAAGGGTGGAGTACACAACATTCACAGTAATCTTCCTAATTGTCACTACTTTTTAAGTCAGTCTCCCTCTCCAAGTGTTTGGCAAATGCTTTGGTTAAACAAGTAAGTTGGGGCTCATCTTGTATTCCCAGATCACTTTAACTGAGGGTCGCGGGGTGCTGCTGGAGAGTCCCCTCTGTGTTTGGGGCCCCAGGATGACTAGGTCTGCACACCTTGGCTCCCAGCCCAGTGTCTAGGAAGGGAGGATGGCCAAAAGCAGCAGTGGTTTCCCCAGGACTGTTGTTGCTAGTGCTGTGTATCCTTTGTGCAGAAATCACCAGTGCACAGACTGGTGCAGTGGGAACACGGCACGAGTAGGTTCTGAGTGCTGCTAATGCCTGTGCCGTGTATGATTTGAAAAGGTAGAATTGAAGGTCGTGTGTTTCTAGCAACAGCACTGCTAGCTCAGCGTCTGTGGTGCTGGGTGAAGCTAGCTTGCTGTGGTCTGTGGGCTCTCCTGGATCTGGGACACTGAGCAAAGAGCTTGTTTCATGAAAGAAGTACTTTGGAGCGTGGTGAATATGACTCCTCCCCAGGGAGGCCTGCGTGAGCAGAGATTGTGTGTCTCACCTTTTCAGGTGCATCTCCAATTAAATTAATGATAAATTGATGCCCTGAGGTGGTTTCAGATTAAATGTCTGCAGCAAAGCCAAGCTTGGTTATGAATCAAAGGTTTTAAGATGGACCAGAGTTTATAAGAGAAGCTTGTTGCCAGGTGCCTGGTTGATTTCCTATCCTAAAGGGGAAAGGGGGAGAAGTTGTCTTTAATTGCATCTAATTCAGTTCACTGCATGAAACTCCAGACAAGTTTCTGGGGACAGAAAGAGAGCCCCAGAGGAGGCTGTTGCCTCTTTACTGCACTGGGAGTCGGCTGAGCGAGGAAGTTTGTACCCATGCAGTAGAGAGTTCTTTGTGGCTCTTTCCTGCTTCCAAGTGACCTCCTCCTTCCCTGGGGAGAATCAAACTCTATTTTTACTTTTGAGGCAGAATTTGCACGGTTCGGTGAATACAGTGCTGGGCTGTGATTTAGGACATGTTGGTTCTTTTCCCAGCTGTCCTGCTGGCTGGTCTTGTTGCCTTGAGTAACTCATTTCAGCTAATTGGATACCCTGGGGTTTTTATGTGACCCTAAAATCAGGAGTTTGGAGATGCTGAACATCTACTTCCCCTCTTGACTTTGCCTGGAGTTAAGTGAGACTGTGCAGTCAGAATCTGAGGTGATGTAGGCACCCAAATGAGAGAGAGGCCTTTTGGGAGTATTTTAGTCTTGCCTATTGCGTCTCCTTCCCTCAATGATCAAGAGAAGGATTGGGATGAGATAACTTGTACCTTTGAAGTCTTCTGGCTGTTGAGAAGTGAACTTTAATTGCATCGCACAGGCCAGAAAGGGCAAACGCTACTTTTTTTTTTCCCCTTGTCTTTTTTGCCTCTACCTTTCTTCCAAGCCAGCCCTCCTTTAGAAGTTAACCCCATTTTCTTGCCCGATGGGAGCGTTTAAACTGCAGTTCTGGTGCCATCTCCTGGCAAAAACTTAGGATTGCTGGCAAAGCAGCAGGACACGGGACAGCTGGGTGGGAGCTGGACCCGCGGCCTGCATCCGTGACGACTCATTGCTTGACTGTGTTTTGCTGAGATTATTTTTGGCTTTTTCTAATGTTGCAGCAGATGAACCAGGACTGTGATTCTTGGCGTTCTTATTTTCCAGGGCTTTTCAACCTCCGAGGCTCTGATGTTGAGTACAATCCTGTGTTTTTTGCATACGCCGTCATAGGAATGAACACAATCAGGTGCTTGTATTCCCCTCTTCTGTCACCCCAAGATGCATTTTTTACTGTGGGATTGCTGTTCTAGCGAAACATTTGTCTTTTCAAAATGCCCATGCTTGGGCACTTTAATGTCCTTTCTGAGCACTTTCGTCTTCAACTTTAATTACTCTCCTCACCTGATCAGAGCTAGAGAGGCAGCCAAGGGCTCTGCTGCACTCCTCAGTGCCTCAGATGACTTGCTGGGTGACCTTGGGCGTGATGGCTGACCCCTCTGTCTGTCACTCTGAGATAACACAGACGGCCCTTGAAGCCCTGGGCGAAATGTGGGTAAGAGCCAATGCTGGGCTGCATGTTGGAAAACTTTACTGTTATTGATGAGTAACTTCAAAACTGCAGGGACTGTGTAGAAAAGTTTCAGGACTGGCTTATGACAGAAGGCATCTTTCCTGTGACTGCCCTGTGTAATGAACTCAGCAAGCACAAGTCTTTTGAAGGCATCTCCAAGCTGCTAGTTAGATGTGTCTGAGGTGTAAAACCTAGCTGGGTGAGTACAGGCTGTATGTGAAGGTTGAGCTGCACTTTCCAATTTAGGAAAGTGAGAACTCTGTGATACATTAGCTTTTCCTTTCCAGATGTTGCCCTTAAAAATTAAAGAATGGCCATTATTTGCCTGTCTTATTCTTTCCTGCTTGAAGGGCAGTGATGGGATGCAGCCAGTTTGAATGTGTCGTACAAACAAAAATGCTGTCAGCTCCTTTCCTCTCAGCAGGGTGGTACCTCTTAATTTCAAAGCAGGATTTAAGCAGTGTGAAGGCCAGTGGTTAAAACAATATAGGTTAAAGTGTAGCACTTAAATTAACAAACTCCTTTCTCCCTGAAATGTCACCAGAGTGGTTTCTCCTTCCCTCCTTCACTCCAACCACTGTCAGATATGGTCCCACCTATAATTTCTGTCTGATTTGTTTCTCAGACTCTTCATTGATGGTGACCGGATGACAGACCCAGCTGTGAGGGAACATTTACAGCTTGATTCCACCCAGGAGCCTGAGTTTAAAATCCAGGTGATGCCTTATGGATCTATCCTGTCGGAGCTGCAGGCTGTTGGTGCAGGCCTCTCACCCAAGGACAAAGTGTGGCTCAGTGACAAAGCAAGCTATGCTCTGACTGAGGCCATTCCCAAGGTTAGTGGCCCTTGAAAAGGAAAATGCTTTCCTCTTTTCTGCTCAGCATGGTCAGGAGTGGTGTTAATGAGGGCAGCTGGACTCAGCTTCCTGTCTGCAAAGGATGATTCAGGCTGGAGCTTGTGCGGAAGGATCCAGCCGTGCTGAGTATTGAGGGGTTGTTAATCCTGGGGTTGCTCTTGACAGAGCTGCCCTTCCAACTCGCTAAGCTGATTTACCCAAAGAATTGTCAGCTTAAGATAAGGCCAGTACAGGGAGAGAGGGAACAGGGTGAACTCGGGTCATGCTGCCCAGGGATGGAGCATCAGCCTTATGCAGACCAGCAGTAAGAGCTGGAAACTTGCAGAAACTAAAGCAATAAAGTTGAGCAGGACATTCGGGAGCAGGCATTTGGCTTGATCTGAAGGTCTGAAGATCGTTCTCCTTATTTATTTCAGTGGCTTGAGGATATCAGGCAATATGTGACATCCTGTATGGAAGACAGGAAGTACAGGGCAATAGAGTTGTTGCACGAGGGAACCTTGTGAGGTCACAGATAACCTGCAGGCAGTGGTTGTCCATACAGTGAGTGCATCTGCTAAGAGACATCAGAATAATTTCAGAACAGCTGTACTTGATATGTCTTACCCTTGAACTTGACAGTCTGGGAGTCCTGCAGTCCACCTAATGTTTAGTAGTCATGAAAGAAGATACTTGGGGAAGGATGTTTCCTGCCTGTTTCATGTACTGCAGGGGTGTGCTGAAGGTATGTGTATGATATAGCCATACCCATGACAAAAAAGCTAACTCATGGGGCCTGAAGGCTTTTTCTGTATACAGGGATTTTAAGAGTGGTATCAGCTTTGTGTCTTCCGAAAAACAAAACCCCAAGAGCAGGGTCTGTTAGTGTGTCATTAGGCTGCCACAGTTTGATGCCAGCACACATCTCTGCTTACACTCTTTGGCTCTCATGGCCAAACTAGAAGGAGTTTTCTCCAGTGAAGACATCCACTTATATACTTTAATAGATTCATTGCACTTGGTGCACGAGGACAAACAGGTCTGGAAAGTTTCATTACTTTCAGTGTATCCCCTTAATACAGGATGTGGCTCTCTGTGCCTTTGCACTGACTTGAGGGAAATGTGAAGTTTGCCTTTTGTAGGGTTTTTTTTGTTCTAAAAACCAAGAAGACATGTACGTGAGCAAGACCCTTTTTTGCCCCTTTTCGGGGTTAAATCTTCTGACACCTTAATCCATTTCTAGGTACAAATGGCCTCTTGTTTAGGGTAGCAGAAAGCAAATGGTTTGGGGAGCATTCAGGTTAAATTGTTGTTGCTCTTTTGACTTCAGAGTAGAATTGCTGTAGTTGGAGTTAATTGACTAACCCTAGTTTGGCTAAGTTGCTGTAGATGATTTACTCAGAGCATCCATATAGAGAAGTACAGCAGATCTGGCCTAGCTTAAGGAATGTAATGAGTTGTAGTGACATTATTTACCCTGTTAGCAATTTCAGCTGGTACTGAGTCATTACAGTGCTACATGCTCTCTCTTTGCAATGGGAGAGGCCCTGCCTCAAGGAGTTCTGTGCAGTAGAAAGCATGAGAGGGAGGACTGAAATGTCTTCATTAAAAACCACTGAGAGAGTCATTGGAAGAGCCAGAGGTTTCCTGGTTCCTCATGCTGGGCTTTCTTTCTTCAGCTTTACACCAGCTGAGCAGCTGGTCTGTGGTGCTTTGAAGAACCCTAGTGCTGGAAGTCCATCTACTGTCTATCTCCATCAAAGCCAGGTATTGACACTGGCAAAAATCCAGTCCATTGTTAAACACAGATCTGCAAACCCTTTATAGATTTGCCTACAGCTGCATGTAAATATTAGTAGAACCTGCCAGTATCTGTAAAAGGCAAACCAATCTAAGAATCTGACAGTTGAGAAGTATTGCCCTGAATCTGATAAAAGAACTTTCCTGACTTGTGGCTTCTTCAGTACTTTAATTCCTGCATAACGTAGTGTAATTGTCTTGCTATTTTTAGACCTGTAGGATTTGTGTGGAATTGGTCTTTGCTGAAGGTCTGCCAAGCCTGTGCTTGTGTACGTGCTCATCCCCTATCCTCATATATAATGAGTAGAGCGGAGAACTCTGGGGCAAAAGACTTTGTCTTTGATCCTTCTTCTGATGCCAAATGTGACAAGGCTTGGGCAAGTCACCTCAGTTGGTGAATTTCTGAAGACATGTTCAGAACCAGCCAGGCATTCCTGCTAATCTAAGGACAGCTGACGTCTGGGGAGGTGGTAAGGGATCAGTTACTGTAATGTAGGGCCATCCCATCCAGGCACAGGAAAGTTTTGTCTCAAAACTGCTGATGTAAGCTTCTTTCAGAAGTGGACAGCATATGTGGAGAGCTTTGCAAAGGCCCTTCATGTTTTTTAGGGCCTTGAGGTATTTGTTAGAACTGCTGATAATTAGAAGTGGTGATGCTCAGTGGTGGAGGAGCCAGACCCTTGAGGGGCCCACCAGGTTCAACTCCAGTGCTTGTAACTTGGGCTGGATACCCTTTTCTTCCTGCTACTTGGGTGATAGTCAGGTAACAAGTCAAGGTGACTTTTGGTCTGTTTGCACAGCCTAAATTCCACCTTAGCCCTGGGATTGGTGTTTCTCATTGTCTGTCTCTGGGACTTTAGTGTACATCAGCAGTAGGAAACCCATGGCTCAGACATTGATATATATTCTAATTAGGATATCCAAATCTTCACCCTGCTTCATGACAAGCTCCTTGCGTTTCCTTGTGGCTGTTCTTCCTTCAGTCAGGGACTGTTTCTCCTCTTTATTCACCAGTGCACTTAGCTGCCTACTGACAACCAGTATTTCCCAGCTCTGAAGGTTGAGAGAGACTGCCAAAGTACAAATTGTGGCCAGGCTGAGTTATTAAACCTGCAGGATTATGTCGTCTGACTAATCCACAAGTAATCCCTGTCCTTCTACTGCAGGCTTACCGATACCTCACCGCATATACTCCCATCTGCATTGCAAAAGCTGTGAAGAATGCATCGGAAACAGAAGGAATGAGAAGAGCACATGTAAGTGAAGCTTTGAGAGTCTCCTTGCACATGGCAAGAGGTTTGTTTTACATTTAGGGAGAGAAATTACATTTTTCATCCAGTTTTAGTGTTTCAGCTAAAAAGTAAGTAAGAATGTGGATGGCAGGGTGAAAGTGGTTTTCTGTCACATATCTACTGCTGCTGAAGCAGTGTTTTTTGCTTGGTTAGCATTCCCTTGGAGTGAAGAACAGCATTTGTGATAGTGTGAGGAACCAGCCTTGCTCTGTTGGAAGACCCTGCAGACTTGAGAAGTGTTGTTTAGAGTATGAGCCTTTAAAAGGCTGTTCTTTCCCCTGTGCTAGTTCTGTTGTCTTTCTCAGTG
This sequence comes from Pezoporus occidentalis, assembly GCF_034315485.1. Taxonomy (NCBI): domain Eukaryota; kingdom Metazoa; phylum Chordata; class Aves; order Psittaciformes; family Psittacidae; genus Pezoporus; species Pezoporus occidentalis. The sequence continues at coordinate 3,762,203 of NW_026916082.1, read as the reverse complement.
GAGTCTTCAAACTGTTATGACTTGTATAAACACAGCCTAGAGAACACAGAGAAATTCTTCGACACATGGTGCAAAACACAGTTCAAGATGCTCAGGAGCAGTCAAGTGTCCTCAAAGCACTCTTGATTTTGTGTCATCATCATGACACAATGGAAATGAGACTGATTTCCCAGAAAGCTTCATATTTTCAAACAAAAAAAGCTGCTTATGAAACAGGTTCATGGTGGGGCTGAAATTTTCTCTTGTTTATTTCCTGCTAAATTTCAAGCAGCAATTTTCACAAGAGGAGAACTGTGGCAGTTAAAGCAGGGCTGGCAGTTCTGGACTTGTTCCATATTTTCTGCTAGCTTCTTGGGAACTGCTACTTTCTATTCCTGTGCTTTTCTTTGCCTGTTAGGTAATGGGAAGTAGAAATACTTGTACTGAACAGACACTTTGTCACCGGCCACCTGAGGACAAAATTGTGCCTTGCTCTTGTATACTTGTCTCCTTGCCCCTGCATGCTGTAAGCATGTAGAAAAAAGGAAGAAAAAATGGGGTTATCAGGCAAGAGAAAAGTCAGAAGCTATGTGACAGACTGTGGTGCTATGTGCCCAAAGGGTATGTTCCGCTGTCACATCACCAGATGTGTCGTGTGGTTGCCTGCCACAAGCAGAAATGCAAGGTCTTGCGTGTTGAAGCACAAGGGACTTGAAAGTCATGTGTAGGGTTTGCTGTGTACTTGGTAATTCTTCACAATATGGTACTTTCCAGCAGTAAACTTTTATTAATGTTTATTTAGTTGTCCAGATACATTTCCAGTGCTTTTATTAATTTCAGGAGACAGAACCCAGAAAGACCTCTTAGATCATCTCTTAGCGTCTCTGAAACTTGCAGGTTAAATTATTTTGCCTTAAAACCTGTTTATACTGAGGCTTGATAAATCTTTTGTCTTCTCAATTCCCTTCTGCCTATTTTAACACAGATTAAAGATGCTGTTGCCCTGTGTGAGCTCTTTAACTGGCTGGAGAAAGAGGTAGTGTATTCATTTTTTTTTAACTTGGAGATTTTATTACTATGTAAAATTCTTCATGAGCATAAAATTTTATAGTCTTTATAGTGCCTTTGCTAAAAGTGGAAAAACAGTTGGGGTTTTATCTGTTTTTTGTTGGTGGGGATTTCAATCTTGCTTTCATCCAAGGCCCCCGTTCATTTTACACAGACCAAAGCCAGAGCAGGTGAGAAATGACCTGAATAGGCTTAATATAGTGTTAATACTGTCTTGTGCTGGCTTGATAGTATAAATCATGAAGAAATACCCAGTTTGGTGCAATACTTCAGCACTATTCTCATGGTGATCAGTATTGTCTGGCAGTATGGACAAATTTGGCGTTTATGAATGGAGAGGTGCAGTCATGCCCATGTGCAGTGAAAATGGGATAAAGACAAATTAGTCATGTTTTCTCTGGAAGTACACAGTGAAGGTGCAGAGTGCCCAGTGTTACACAGCAACTTACTAAGCTATGCTCCTTCTGTGCTACTGCATGTCTGAGTCCATTGACTTTACCTATGGAGATGGCTTGATGGCTTCCCAAAGGTACCTTTTTACATGTCTGAGTACCTCAAGAAGTCTGCCTCAGGGGCTATGAAACCTAGCTCTTGCTTCCCTTTGCTTGTTGTCCAGTCCTGAGGAGGTTGTCACAGGTTTTAATTTATGAAATGCCTAAAGTAAAATTTAATGTCCTTTGTTTTTCCTGCAACTGCTTCCATTTCTTATTTAGAAGCATAAAAATTCTGCTAATACCATGGTTTGTTGGAGAGAACTGTTTAAGCTTAGTGTAACCTGTCTGTGAAGAGATGTTGTCTTGTGAGATGTTACCTCTGCACGTATCTCAGTGAAATTAACACTGCATTAACTGCTTCCTAGTCAGGGTTCAGCAATACTGCTTTGTCTTTCTCTGCTTCCTCTTCTCACATGCCCTGCACAATATTGCTAGGTTGGTGCTTGTCAGTACTGAGGAATGAGGACAAAAAGCCTGGAAAGAGGTCACTTCAAGATTGGGTTTTGTAATGCACAGACAAAGTGCTTAAGCATTTAGCATTTTCTTGGTGTGCTAATTCAACCTACATCTTTGTCCACTAGGTTCCAAAAGGAACAGTAACAGAAATAATTGCTGCAGACAAAGCAGAGGAGTTCCGCAGGTAAAAAGTAAATCCCCTGTAAGGATGGTTTCTGGGTGGTGTTTTTATACTTTGTTTTTATTTCATTCCTTAGAAATCCACCTCACTCGCAAATAAATTTTGTCTGAGGACAAACCATTACTACAGGATTTCTTTGAATGCTTGAAAGAGTTGGGAAAGAATTGGGTCTCTTGGGAGGTAGAAGTCCCAGCCCACTGGATCCTATCCAGTTTTCTTTTGAGATAGCAATGAGGAATGCCACAGGTTAGGACACTTAAATATAAGACAGTTGCTTTGTTACCACAGAGGAGCTGATATGAGAGTTAAATTTCCTTCTCTTCTGATGGAGAATGAGCACCATTTGTATTGAGAGATACTCACATACATACGTACATCAACAAGACTTCTAAAAATGCCTTTGTGTAAATAAATAACAAAGAAGAAATTGTTCAGGACATGTGTTCCATAGATGGGTTGGGTGGTGAATTTTCTGCTGGTAAGAAAGAGATGGAAATCAGGTTTCCACATGGTTGGGAGGATAGGGCTTCAATCTGTACAACTCTCCTACCCAAGTATGCTTGCCCAGATGGCTTTCAAGGCTAAGGGGAAGGCTGAGGCGATGTGAAATTGATGATGGGGCACTCCAGGTACCTCAGGTGCCTGTGTGCTCCTCTCACTTGTACTGTAGTGATCACAATCTTTTCTTTCAGCCAACAGAAAGACTTTGTTGAATTGAGTTTTGCTACCATATCAAGCACAGGTCCAAATGGAGCCATCATTCACTACAAGTAAGAGAAACACAGCTTCTCCTTTCATCCTTCAGCAAACATAGTTGGAAGGAGCTGTCAGGCTTCATTGTGGTGTCACAACAGAGTACTCTAGGGAGATGTTGATTGCCATCTCGCTTTATTCCACCAGAGCTTCCACACTTACTAAATTAAAATCTCTCCCTGCTGACAGCATGCATGTATTATCATGCTGATCTGCTCAGGGGCCATAGAAAAGGGCTATTTTGGGGGTAGAAGTCTGAGAAAGAGGAGTATGAACTGCAGACTGTTCTGAAATATGTCCAGGAACAGATGTTGAGGGTTTTGCTGGGAGCAACAAAGCTATACTGTACTGTAGTGCTATTTTACTATAGACAAATACACTCCTCAGTATGATCCCTGGCTCAGCATGTGTGTTTTCCATCACTGCCACAAGAAATCAGAGCCAACACATCCAAGCTTGCACTTAATATGGTTTCTGGACTGCAGACATGGGCTGGAGACCTTAAAACTGTGGAACAAAAAGCTTTGTGTTTAACTGAACAGGCCAGTTCCTGAGACCAACAGGACGCTGTCTGTGAACGAGATCTACCTCCTTGACTCAGGAGCACAATACAAGTGAGTGGGATGAATGGTGCTATATTTTCTGCTCCCTGTGACCACCTGCAGGGTCAGCTCCCCATTGCTATGGCGGGCATGGTAACATGTAGTTTTGAGCACAGTGCCATTTCACAGCCTGCTCATTGTATCCCCTTTATAAAGCCAAATGCATCAGTCAGTGGGTGGCTGATGTGTGACAGGAGGCTCTGAGCTGGGCTCAGGGCAGCAGACTGGGGCTGCTGACAAGCCTTGTCTGGGGTAGGGGATGAGGTCTAAAAGTACAGTTCTCACATAAGTCCCATTACCAGGGTAATGGTAGCTGTGCTCTAGCACAGGCCTGACTGCCCTGTTTAGGCTTGGGCTGCCTACACAGCAGCCTGCACAGCTGAGTGAGGCACCTCCCCTGCCAGGTCTGCCCAGAGCAAGGCAGGACAGCACTGGTTTGTGGTGTTCTGTGCCTTTCCAGAGAGAGACTCGGAGACAGGGTGTCTCACTGCAGTGGATACTTGGGTCTCAGGTGTGTTTCTGGGAGGGCGTCATATGTCTGTTGACTCACTCAGTACTGTTTTGACAGTGACATTCAGTGGCCTTAAATCTCTGCAGCTGTTTACTGTGGAACTCTTGACTCCATGGAAAATGAAAGAAGTGGTGTTTTTAACCAGTGTAAATAGATGAGAAATGGCTTGTTCACTAAGATGCAGAACAGGCCTGGCTGCTTCTTTGAGATGAGCTTTTGTCTTTAGAGGTATGCGTTTTTGTTAGTCAGGAAGAACTTTGCAGAAGAGCCATACAGACATCCTTTGATAAGATTTTTACAAGGAGATCTTTTTTCCTTCCTCTGATGGCCTAATTAATGATTTCCTTAGTGCCACTGTGAAAAGCAGCCCTTTGAATACAATATAAGCTGAACATCAATGGCACTTACCACAGCATTGTGACAGGGATGCTCTGCTTGGCCCTGCTAAGAAGTTAAACCGTGAGCTCTTTGTGACCATGGCCTGTGTGTGCAGGGGAAGAGCGTAGGCACAGGAGTGTTTCAAAGGGAACTCATTGTTTAAGAGCCTCTATGTTTTTGGCAGCAGGCTCAAATTGATATTTGTTAGAAGGAACTTAGAGCCAGTTTCAGACATCTCAGACTACCCCCTATCCAAATGCTGGATAACTTGTAGAAATCTTAGAACAAGACTCCCTGAGGATGGAAGGGACGCTGTACCCCCTTACATTTCTCTTCCCTGAGCTGGTAGCTGTCATTTGTGCATAAGTATATCTTTTTAAACTGCTGTTGAATCATCTTCCATACAAATTTGGCCTTTTCTGTTCTCTATGGATGGGTACCAGTTGCTAAACCTCAAATTAGCATCATTTTTATGAGCAGTTTAGATTCTAATTTGCGAAGAGCTTTGGGATGCTTATGGATGAAAGATAACATTTTGAATTGTAAATCCTTACTGCTACATCTGGGATGTGTATGTTCAGGAATTTTGGAGATTAAGAGCTGTTACATCATGAGCAGATGACTTTACCCAGTTTTGAGCTTGGTTGCTTTGCTGCAGTGCGACTAGTTTTTTTTGTGCATTCTCACTTTGATCTTTCTCCCCCATCCCTCTGCTTCCTGCATCTTTTTTTGTCTTTGCAGAGATGGTACAACAGATGTGACCAGGACAATGCATTTTGGCACACCATCAGCCTATGAAAAGGTAATTTGGCATCTCAGTGTGGCTTGTGATCTCACACTTATTATGAGAGATACTTAAACAAATGAGTAATGTGTCCTATTGCTATATAGTCAAAATACTCTATCAAGTATCATTTATTTAATGATATGTGACAGCATCTTGATAAAGACTGAAAAGGAGGCTGTCAGACTTCATACTTCCAAAACATAAACTAAGTGATTTAGAGAATGACACCTTTCTATCTTAAAATGCACACCTTTCATCTGCAAAGTGACATGTCTTCTCTAAATAATCACATCAGCAGGCTGAAGATAGGTGTTACTGGCTTGTCCAACACGGGGGTTTAATTTAGTGCAAAGCTCAGTGTCTAATGCAAGGCTGCAGTAGTGGTTTGTGTCTACTGTACCATATAAAAAAACAGACTTACTTGAGGAGGTCTGTGTTGGAAATTCAGCAGTGTAATTTTGTTTATTTTAAATTGCTTCTTTAATTAAAACTAATTTCATCATTATAGTTCACCGGGTGATGAAAATGTGCTGTAGGGTATGCTCAGGAAGGAAAACTACAGCCATGGAGAAAATCAGTCAAGTAGGTCAGGTGAATCCTGCTGCTAAACCTGCGCTCTGAGTTAGTGACACTCTCCGTAATGAGCAGAGAAATATCTTCAGAGTAATTTAAAGTCCTTCTGCTCATGGTTTGCTTTGGCGTTGCCAGCCCCTGGGAAGCATGAGCAAGCCTTCCGAGGTCCTCTGCAATTTGCACAAGATGCAGTCTTTCTTTCCATTCCTGGGGAAGTTTTGACTCTCCCTCTTTACTTATGGCACACATTTCTTTGACAGGAATGCTTCACCTATGTCCTGAAGGGACATATAGCTGTGAGTGCAGCCATCTTCCCAAATGGAACCAAAGGTGGGTTGGTGAGTTGGAGTGTTTTGACCACAGCAATGACCTCTGGAGAACTGGTGGTCTGAGAGCAACATTATGGTTGACAGGTCCATATGTGTTAGGCAGATGTTGATGTAACTATCTGTGTCTGTTTCCATCACAATATTTTGGATCTGGATTACGGATGCCACCTCTCTCGACATCAACCAGTGCTGAAAATTTTGAGGGAGAAAGTCTGAAGGGCATTTGAAATGCATTTAGGTTGATAGTGACTTTCATCACTCAGTGGCACTCTAACACATCTGTGATGACCTTTCTGTCCTTGGAAGTTGTCTTTATGCTTTCCTTGTGGCCCTATCAAAGTGAGAGGTCACTTTCCAGCTCCAAAAGGACAGGGTAATTCTGTTCCAGTTAATGTGGAATCTCTTTTGTCAGTGAGCAGCATGGAAAAATGACACAGGAAGGAGCTGTTTTGATTTTGTGCAGGAGAAGCTGTGACATACAGTCACCCCTGGTGAATTTGTTGCAGAGCTATTTTCCCCCTGATGAGACCCCTTGCACAAAGACTTTTTAGAGTTTTCTTCAGTTTGCATTCTTGTGTAGGTGAGGAAAAAGCAGCTGCATAGTGGTACAAGAAACCCCAACTAAAACTGCAGGGTGTCTGAGCTTGAACATACGGGCTTGATGTTCACAGGCAGGTTGAAACAGTCTGAAATGACTGGCCATCCAGACGAAGTCTGGCTGATTAGTTCACCAAATACAATTGGCAAGTCGTCTATTTTGAGTTTATTTAGTGCAGCTACCTTTAAGAAAGGTGCTGAATTCTCAGTGCAATATTTAACCACTAGATTGTTTTATGAAAACCCCTGTGGAGCAAGCAGCAGTGCAATGTTTCTGGTACAGACCATCTTCTGAAGAACTGTGCAATCAGAGAGACAGGGGCTCTTAGTTTAGAAAGGGCTTGAACATGAGGCTTGCCCAGTCTACCCTGTAACTTGTAACAATCCAATGACTTGCTTTCTTTGGTTGATGGTGGGGGGTTTTTTGCATGTTTTCCAGGTTTGAACCTTCAGGGTGATTATCAGCTTCTCTGTGGGAGCCTGACTTCATCACATTCTCTCTCCATGTCCGTCTCTTCTCTTTGGCCTGCAGGTCACCTTCTAGATTCCTTTGCCCGCTCTGCCTTGTGGGACTGTGGTTTGGATTACCTGCACGGGACAGGACATGGAGTTGGCTCATTCCTAAATGTACATGAGGGTCCTTGTGGCATTAGCTACAAAACCTTTGCAGACGAGCCCTTGGAGGCTGGAATGATTGTCTCTGATGGTATTTATCACTGGTGATTCTCTCTAGTTACTGGGGAAGGAGCAAGCTCTTTAAGATGCAGAAGGAATAAATCTGACAGCAGTGTAAAAGAAAGATGGGATCATAAGCTCTAGTCCTGCCTCCTCAGCATGTTAATTGTCATTTAAACTTTCTAGGTAAAGATCCTTATTTTAACTCTTTCACCTTCCATAAAGCATCTTTGCAGTCGGGTGCTGCAAGCCTGCTGCCTGCTCTCTACAGTGCAAGCCTCAGCAGAGCTGTGCTGCTGACCAGCCAGGCTCTGGCATGCTGCCTCCCATTCTGCAGTGGAAGAGCTGGCTGCAGTACAAGCTGGACACCAAGCTTTCAGTAGCTAATCCTGTCTTTACTATGAGCTATTTGAGGCAGCTATTAAATCTTTACATGCCGTATTCTTCCAATAGTACATGAGCAGCCTGTTAAGGTTTGCTGAGAGACAGCACATTCCTTCAGGGCTGCAAAGTCTTGTCAGGGAGTTGGGAGCGCTCTAAAATAAGTGGTTTTGGGGAAGGTGTTACCACTTGCCTTTTGTAAAGGCATTAGTATTGTCTTTGGCTGAACGCAACTTGTAAGGGCACTATTAGTATCTGGTATTTGGAACACATGTACTCTGTGCTCTCTCTTGACTTGCAAGGAGACTTTCTGAGCTTGAAGGCTGTCTGTCTTGTTTCTCCTCTCTTTGAGAACTTTTGCTTTAACCTTGCTTAGGGCTTATGTGCAGATTAAGTAGAGTAAGAAATTTGTTTGCCTCTGTGGATGCTTGATGTCAAGATTGCTTAGTGACTTCAGCAGACTAAACCCATGCAGTGGAAGTTTGGCCATAGGGAGTAAGTATTTGCACAGTGCAGCTGTGTGGCTTAGTTAATTACTGTCTGTTTCTGCAGAGCCTGGGTATTATGAAGATGGGTCCTTCGGGATCCGAATAGAAAATGTCGTCCTTGTGATCCCTGCTGAAACCAAGGTGAATGACGTGCTCCAGATGCACCTTTCTCCATGACTCACTGGTTGTAAACCTTTAAAGTACTGGAACTTGAGGTGGGACCATGCTGCAGACAGTTGAATCCTACACAAGGTCTCCAAAACCTCACTATGGTGAAGACCGATTCTAAGTCTCCCTTGCTAATAGAGACACAGATGACAGTTCTGTTCTGCTTCTGCAGAGTTTCCATAGGTTGAAATGTGTATTTCAAACACATATGTGTATATAAAACAACTATGTGATAGTATTTTCAAAATGTTTTCCATGTGGGTGTCAAAACATCTTTGTTCAGCCCCTTGAAGTTATTGCTGTAGAGTTAGCTGGTCTTCTGAAGTCAGGATTTTCTTCTCTGATAGAGAGTCCTCAGTGGCAGAACAGTAGAAACAAAACTGCAGTCAGATTTTGACTTTATAACTGCCAGACTGGCTTTTAGAAATGCCAGACTGAAAATGACTGTACAGTATCAAGCTCAGTCCTGTACAGTTGTGACATGGGGCATGACCTTTAAGAAGTGACTATTGAAAGGAAATAACTAGGGTTTATGTTGAGATTCTTTGCTTGAGCTGTAAGAAAAATGTTATTTTCAACAGTAAGTTGCTGCCCTCTCATCTGAATGTTACATGGGTTTTTCTGTAGTGATGGCATGAACTGCGGGGTAAGCGTGATCTGACTGGAGCTGTTCCTAAAGATTTACAACCCCATTTGTCTTTCTGCTGCAGTATAATTTCAAAAACAGAGGGAGCCTGACTTTTGAACCCTTAACCCTGGTTCCAATCCAGACGAAAATGATTGATGTTAATTTGCTGACACAAAAAGAGGTAAGTGAAACAATAGGTTTGTATTGCCTTCTTTGCACTAGCGCCACCTTCTTCTGTTCTCCTTATAAAAACCACTGGCCTCTGTTCAATTTGGTTGATCCAACAAGCAATCTGATTTGATTTTAAACTTGATCCAGCTCTGGGTGGGAGGCTGGACTCGATGAGCTCTCCAGAGGTCTTTCCCATCTAAATTATTCTGTAGTCACAGGCAGCAAGGGCCCCTCCAATGATTTGTTTGATAGTTCACTGGATCTCTTTGCTGCTATCATCTCTCCTCTTTTCCTACTCCTGCCTTAATTTACTTCTGTGAGACTATCATGCTTTCTCCCCAGAGACTTACACTATGTCTTATGTTGTTTTCATCTGCTTATGGTCAGTCCCATTCAGCCACACCACATTTTGTAGTACCTATGGACTCTGAGCAGACATCAGTGATAAGTCTCATCAGCATTTATGTCCTGAATAGCTTCATACTCTAAACTTACTGTTCAGCTTTCCCACCACCTTCACTAGTGTTTTGCCTTGTTTTTCTACATATTCTTTATTCTGCCTCAATCCATCCTCCTTTTCTGAATGACAATCCTGTTTGCATTTCCTTTTTCTGAAGAGGACTGTGAAGAGTATCAAGATCTGCTGTAAGGTTACGTGTTCTGATCAATAGGGCAACTTGTGTCTCAGAGCTGCATTGTTCAGTTAGAAGTTTGCAAAGCTGTTTACTAGACTATGCCAGTGTAGCTCTTCTGGCTTGTTGGAGACAGGGATTTGCAGAGGCTTTAACTACTTGTCAGCTAAACTGAACCTTGGCTCTTCTGAAGACCTGGGACCAATTGCTTCAGTTTCTACTCATACCAAATTTACAAGTCACTTCCATACATTAGAGCTCTGTCTGTTTGGGACAGGATCCCATCCCAGCCTAACTTCTAAGTCCCAAAGCACTTAAGGGCCTACAAATGTTTGGCTGAACACAGCTTGTAAGGGCACCGACTCCTCTGTGGTTATGCTGAATGTCATACCCGCCCCTTTCTCTAGCGTAACTGGGTGGACAACTACCATTGGAAGTGCAGAGAAGTAGTTGGAGCAGAACTGGAGAGGCAAGGCCGGCACGAAGCTCTCCAGTGGCTCATTCGGGAGACGGAGCCTCTCCTCGGAGCTCAGTAGCACCACGGTTGTCTGCAGTGTGTAGAACATCAGGACCACTCCGTATCACAACGATCTGTGTCTTCTTGACCGTTGACACCACTGGGAGAACGTTCTTCAGTAAACCTTTGGGAATCAGGAGGAGATTCATGTAGTGTTTGGCTCCCCATAATGTGTGCAGGTGGGATGGGGGTCACGAGGTTACTGTCTGAACAATTCTGGGGGGGAGGGATTGAGAATAGAAAGCAAGCAAACTAAATAAGCATGTTGCCTTTGAAACAGGGCTCTTACTGAAATAATGGTTCTAAGAGGCAATACTGGAATATTTTATACTGCCTGTTTTTTCACTGCTGAAAACTCAGTATTTTTGCATTTTTGGGTTCCAGTTGCTAAGATGCTACCACACAGCAGGACTGATTACTGAATAAAAGATTGCAACCCACTCTTTGCTCCATCTGCCTTCTCTTGCCGTCTGACGTGTTGGGTGTGACAGCTTGAAGAAGGGCAAGAACCAGATAATTCCACCTTTATGTGTGCATCCAGCTCAGACAGTAACAAAACATGTGCAGGGCTGCCCAGTGCCAGGCACTGGACAGATATTGCGGACCAGAGTAGTCAGTTGTTCTTGTGCTTTGTGACAGATCGCGCAGGGACGTGGTGACACTCAGCAGAGGTTTATGTGTGCAGGCCACCCAGGCCAGTTCTGTCCATTGTTATACTTGTATAACCCTTGGCAGTGCAGGGTGTGTGGGCAGTATCATGGAATTGCAGCTCATCCTGGACACAAAGCAATTATTAAGTTAAAAAAACCTCAGTGCATACAATGGACAAAAGAAGGGTTGAAAGCGGCCTGGCCTTGGGCACCAGAAACTGTGCTCCGCATCCCAGGCAGCGCTCAGAGACATCTAGTGGTGAAGTGAGCTGCTGCAAGTAAAAGCAGGTAGGAGAGCTCCCTCACCGGAGAAATTCTGTGCTTTGTGGTCTGAAAATCACTGTGTGCAGGTGCATCAAAGTGTCGTCCATGATGTTACATGATGCGGTAAGAATATGTTTATTAAAAGAAGTAATTCTTAACATGCTGAAGGTGTTTTGATCAAACCTAAGTTCAATATCCTATCTAGAAACAGCAATCAGGTAACGGCAACTCAAATTCCTGGTATTTTAAAGAGATATTCAGTGCATATGAAAATGTTTGTATACAGAATTTTCTTCCCCTTTCTCTCCCAAGAAATTCTGAGGTGGAAATGCTAATCTCTGGAGAGATTAATTGAAATCTCTGTAGGGATTTATAGAAATCAGCATTTCCCTCAGGAGTTCTGGAAATTGGAAGCAGTATCATGCAGCCAAACACAAAAGGCCTGGGAAGATAAAGTTGCCTAGGTTCCTAGCTATGTTATCCAAGAAAGTGATAAACCAAAAGTGCAGTAAGTGCTTGGAAAGGTCATTTTCACACCGCAGCCCCTGCAGGTACGAGCATATATTCACATATCCAAGTGGTTTGCCCTCACCACCTGGTTGTATTTGCTTTCATCTCAGCTGTGCCTGTGGAAACCCAGCTCACACATCAGCCAGGCCACACTGTCTCATGAGCTTGTGCTGTGGACTAGAACAGATTGAGGACAACGTATCTGCCAGCTTCTGTTGCCTCTAGGTATTGACTGTGCCATGGGGACAAAGGGCGAGTGAGGGGTCTGACCAGGTTGTGCTCTGACAAATGGGGAATGGTGGGAGACCTCTGAGGCTGGAAACTGCTCTCCAGGTTAGTGGTGGAAGCTGAAGCAGATACTGCTGACCGCTGATGTTCCCAAGAGCGGCGTCCCAGATGTCCTGGCAAAGACCCAGCCCTGGTAGGTCTCTTCTCAAACTCAAGGGCAGGTGCTTCCCACAGGAAGGTGGAAGAGGAGGATTTCTACCAAATGGTGAGACACAGCAGCCAGGGAAGATTTTGTCCTCTTGACCCAAATCCACTGTGTTTGGTTCAGGCACCTCAATGGGGAGGGGGAGCACAGCACCAAAAGCAATTTGCTAGGTTTGAGTGGCCTTATTAGACCTTTTCCCCACATGGATTCCTCTTTTCAGTCAGATGTCAACTTGGGGCCATTCCCACTCGGATCCCAGAAATTCGCTGCTCTTTCCCAAAGTCTTCAGTACACAAGGGCCAGAAGTGGAGCAATCCAGACTTGTCTTCTCTAGGCACTAACCCAGGGCGCCTCAGCAGATACCTCCTGCTTTCACCCCCCAGCTCGTCCCTCCATGCCACATCACCCCTGAGGGCTTTTGTTACAGGGAATCTGCCATGTCACAGCTTGGAGATCTTCACCCCTTTCTTGGATTTGGCACCTCAGCAGAAGGGCACAGTGTGTTTCATGGACTGAGCTGGTTGACACACTTTTCCTCACTCCAAGGCATCTGCCTCTCTCCCTGTTCACACCTTGAAAACACAACTACATTTTATATCCCTTCCTCTCTGAGCCTCAGGTTTCTAATGGGAATTAAACTTTCCTTGATGCCTTTTTTAGTTTCCCTTCTCACAGGTTTTGGTTTATGCCATCAGTGCATGCTTACCTTGGGGGGTCTTTCCCTTCCCCTCTCTTGGTGGAAGGAAAAAGTTAAGGAAGAGAGGAGCAAGAAGAATGAATGGAGACCAAGTTCCTGTCAGGTTTGGGTTTTATTTTTGTTTGAGTGCCACCCACAGAAAAATACCATAAAATTAGACTGTTCAAGTGAAAAGTGTCATTTCATTTATTTTTTCCATATTGGCTTTTTTTTCTGTGGTTGTGGGAAGGAAGGGGCATTTTCATTAACAAGATTTGCAATGGTCTATTTCAAGCCATTCAGTTTTGCAGTTTTTTTAACCCAGTGGATGTCTCATAGGTTTAGATCATGCTGCAAAGCGCATTTCTGCTCACTACACAGCCTCTCTTACAGGGATGCTTGATGATTTCATCTAGCCCAGGAGCTCAGTGGGTAGTTGTACCTCACCACCACCTGATCCTGTTTCTACCCGTGGGACAGGACTTCAGCAAGTGCAAGCTGTACTCAAGGTGCATGTGTCCACCCTGACTCATGTCACCAGAGCACTTCTCTCATTGTCCCCTGCCCAGTTGTTTGTCCATGTTTGTGCCAGAAGTCTTCAGCTCTGCTACTGCTGTGTTTGGAGGCTCTGGAATTCTTTGTTCCCTTTGGAATAAAAACATTGCACAGGAGACAGACCGTATTTTTCATTGAGGAAAACCCACATAGGGCTCACCATTCAATCAAGAATCATGATGTGTGCACTGTCAACGTGCCTGTTGGTGTACAAGGCTTTTGAGGCAAATAGACCATTTCTCCTTAAGCAGAGGTTATTCATGTGTATTCATCACCAGCAACAACTGCTCCTTCCCTCCATAGGCTGGGTGACTACTTGGCTTCTCTGCAGTCACTCCTCCTTCCTCAGTGTGTGGGTATTACCTTAAGTGTGCCTGGCAGCAGTAAAATCCAGTTGTTTTTAAACTTAAATGGCTCATAACTCACCTTTAATGGAAGCCCCACTATTGTTCATGTGCCTATTAAACCCATCCTTTTCCATGACAGCTATTGGAGCAAGTTTTGATTTACCCCAGCCCAGCCTTAGAAAGAAAAAGAAAACTTCTGAGAGCATCATTGCTGAGGACCTCCTCAGCAAACCCACCAACCCAGCCTGACGTTCAGGATGCGCACAGTGAGTAGTGATGAGGGGCTGGGGTTATGAAAGGTTATTAAAGGTCTCCTGGGGATCAGGGGATGGAATCTCCTTTCTTTTGGTACTTCCTCTCTCTTGTGTGGTGCTCTAAGCTGTCTCCTCTGTGTGGTGTGTGGCTGAGGACAGCATGGAGTGCAGCTGCAGTTCGGAAGATGCTCAGGAGAGGCTGAATGAGGCTCCTCAGTCATTTGGTCTAAAAACCACCTTCCTGTTGGTACCTGATGCCTGGAGAAGACCTGGCTTTGCCCAGCACTGTCTCCTTTTTGCAGTCAGTGGGGGTGTGTTGGCTCCTGGTGCTAAGGATTACTGACATTCATTCTTGTTCCAATTCACACCTCATTCCCAGAGCACTCCGTCTTCTTTCGAGGGAAGAAACTGCAGGCCTGGGCATCTGGCAGAGGTGTCAGGAGTTAAATAAGTTGCCTGGTGTCACTGGCCTCAGCTTGTTTTACATGATTAGGACAAAACTCCCCATGGCTTTGGATGTAATAAGTAAAAACAAAATAAAAACTGAAACAAGAGCCTCTGGAGGGTAGAAGTATGAACTGGGTTAGTGCTTAATTAAGTTGCCTATTAAGAGTCGTGTAGTGGCTTGGAAGAATTTTAATGTACCAATTAAAGCAAGGAGCTATCTCCTCGGCTTTCCTCCACCTCTGGGGATGCTGTCAAGAATGGGGAGCTTGCAGATCAAGTGCTGTTTATTTTGCTCCTTGCAGCTTGTTAAAAATCATTCTAAATCTGGGATGTGGTGGATGCCCACGGACACATTTGCTTCTGAGAGGCAGTGATGTCTGCCCGATGAAAATCAGCACTGGAAAGAAAGGGGATGGTAATGCCATCTGACCCCATAAAACCCCTCCTGTTTCTTATGTTTTCTCTGTTTAATGTGCTCTCTGTGTTGCTGCAGGAGGAGCAGGGGGTTGGTGGCTTCAGGATGGCTGCATCCTGGCAGTGGGATGTGTTGGTTTGGCACATACAGCCTGGACAGCTGGTGTAGGCTCATGGCACATGTTTGGAAGGGATGCGATGAGTTATCCTACCTGTTTTCTGGCTGTCCCATCACCATGTCACACCATCCTTTGGGAGCTCACCCAACTCTCTCATGAGCTGCAGGGATGAGGGGGTTTCCCTAATGTGCCTTGTGTTATGTGGTCAGAAGGCACAGATGCTGTGATCTCTAGAAAAGGCTTTAACCATCACATTCCTTGAGAGCTGGCCTTTTGAAAGAATAATAAATTTAACCCCAGGGTTGGTATGCCAGTCTGGGGTCAGTGTGTTGTAAACATATCCCAAACCAGAGTATTAACCAAGAGGAAAGGGTCTACTAGGAGCCTTTAATATCCTCCCTATCACCCCAGCATCGTGTCAAGCAGCCCTGGCTGGGCATCTCTGGAGCTAGAGAAAGCCCCTGCTCACTGTGCCCCATCCCTCTGTGCATCCTGCTCTCCCCTCCATGGTGGCAGGGGACTCAGAGAGCATCCTTTGTTTCCATTTGCATTTGGAGCACATCTTCTGATAAACACCACCATGTTCCTCTTGAGGTTTGAATACAAAATGTGCTGGGGAATTTCAGATGAAGATAGCATTAGTTTGGAAATCCACAGTCTTCTCAGGGGAGGGAGAGGGGGGGATAAGGAGCTTGGAGTGGTTGTGAGAGTATCTCTGCTTAAATGCAAGCAGGCAGCTCGGTAAGTGCAAAGTTGAGGGAAATGTCCTCTTCCCCTTGTATCTTATTAATATTTAGGGCTGGGCTTCAATTATTCATTCCTTCAGGGTGTGCTTTTATCATCTCAGTGCCACAGGATTAGGTTGTGCACCTTCTCTGGGCACTCGGAAAAGACCTCTTTATAATATGTGAGAAATTTCATATCTGAGACAGTTTGCAAGCAAAATATATGCCCTTAGTCAGAAAAAACCAAATCATCCCCATCCCCATCCCCATCCCGAGCTTCTTTAAGACCACATGGAGCTGAGTCTTAGATATAGAGGATCTGGCCTTGGATGGAGATGAGTTAATTCAGCATGATTTGGTTAGAGGTTGGAGCCAGTATTCCTTGTATATTTCATATTCAAGAATGAGGCAATATCAAATGATATTAGATAGTCCCAGACCAGCTCCATATGCATCCCTGACCCTTGGCACAACCAGCTTGCCAAGGACAAATCAAAGTATGCTGTGATTAAATACTCCAAATTACTGACATCTGCACTATAAATACCTGAGTTGTTAATAACCTCTCTTCCTGCTGGGTCACAAACCCTGACAGCTTGCTCAAATGAGGATAATCAGATTGCATGTTTCTGAGCACAGCTTGATGATCAGGGCACGGTCTGGGAAGAGTCCTCTTTTATTTGACCAAATATTCTTGTAATTAATAAAGTAAAATCAACCAAGGAATTGCCATTTCTTCATTCAGGAGACTGAGCGCCCGTGGGAGCTCAACACGGTGGCAGTCACTGCAACTTCAGTTGGTCAAAACAGGAAATCTTCTTTTCCTTGCCTTTTGAGGATGTTTTGTAGGGCTGTTCTGTTCTGGGGCAAGGCGATAAGGTCATGATAAGACCATGAAAAGTTTTGCTAACTGAAAACCTGGAAAAATGATTGAGCTGAAAGATGATATCCATCAAACCATTTAGGTTTTGCTGGTTTAGGAGACGTTTCGTAAACACTGGCTGTTAGACTTGAAAGGTTGGATTATTTTTCAAAGAAAACCGAAGTTGGGAGTTTTCCAGTTAGAACCTGTGCAACGAGGCAGCCTGACCATCTCTGAAACTGTATTAAAATCTCTTTTTTTGACATAAACCTGCTGAAACCTGCCCCAAACACCCTGTGCAGATTGAATTCTGAATTTTTCAGATAAGAAACACAAACCCCATAAAAAACTCCCTTGAAGTCAAACATTTTGCTGAAAAAAATCCCTGCTGCAGTGATTGCACTAGTAGCCAAGATGCATCAAAGCATGTGTTCATCCTATCAAACAGAGCGAATACATTCTGTTTGCTCTCTATACTCAGTGGAGAGAGATAGGTAACCCCAGAAATGATGTAGCATACTTATGAGTGGAAGCATCCTTTTGGAATTACAGACTTCTCCACTGACTTGACAAGCAGACAAGGCTTCTCTCTCAGCTATCTCAGGCAAACGGTTACAGCTAGGTGGAATAAATAAACCTGTGTTCAAGTGAGGAGACTCAGAAGTAACTCTTCTTTGCTTCAGGTAATGGTTCCCACATAGGACCTTCACCAGCCCCACTCTGTGCACAGTGCTGCCTTATCACTTATGAAGCACTCACATCCTTTACAAAGTTCTCAACTATTCAGATTTAAAAGATGTTTCAATTCCAGACCAACAGCACTGGGCAGCTCTGAATCAATCACATTTTGAACACATTTTGGGTGAGAAATGCTGAGCCAGGTGAGCAGCTTGATGGACCACGCCTGTGGGCATTATTGCTGATGCTGAGACCTGCAGTGGCATCCAAGTGCAGGCAGCACTGTATGCCAGTGCAGACTAGTGAGCAAACTTCATCCCACCTCTGCTACCTAAAGCTGAGCTATGATTACATGTGTTTCTTCTAACCTCTTGTCTAGATTGTGGCAGGGCAGTTTAAGAGGGCTCACACCCCCTGGGGCAGGTGTCGGGTACTGTTACTGTCTTTGGGTTTCCCACAGGGGAATGAGAACAAGCGCTTCCACTTGGCAAAGTAAGTAACTCTGGATATTGATGCTTTTGCATTTCCTTTGCTAAAGGCCATGGGTAACAGTACCTGCACACCTTGTAGTGCAGGGGATGTGATAGAGATGCCTGCTGGGGTTAAGTCAGACAGCATTGCCCTGCTTCTGCTGCAGAGTGGAGGTAACAGGAGGCAGGTGCCTGTGCTGTTGCTTAAAAAATGGCCCCTCTTCACAAGTGCACTATTTAAAGATGCTTTGTGGGAGCCGAGTTGGCTGTTTCCATAACACTGTAAGGCAAACATCAGGTGTTTGCCCCACAGCAAATCAGCCACACAATTATAGAATCATAGAATCAACCAGGATGGAAAAGACCTTTAACATCATCAAGTCCAACCTTAACAAGCCCCTCCTGGGCAGGAAGCCATGGGTAAGACCGTCGCTATTTTGGGATAACCAGCTCCTTATGAAGCCAGGCTGAAATGTAACATCTGCAAACCTGAAAGCATTGTTAGTTAGTCATAGCACTAGCAGCCTGATGGAGCAGTACCCAGCTCCCTCACAGGGTCTTTCCACCAAAAGCTGCAAGCCTGTTTTATATCTGCAAAGCTATTTTATATTAAAGGCTCAGCATAGCTACAAGGAGGCTCAGTAGGACTCGGTTTTTAATTGTGAAACATCGATAGACGCAGCATTTCTGGTGCTGCCTCTTGCTCCTGCAGCACTGGTTATAATCTTCCATCAGCTCTGGATTCTGCAAGCGACCCCAGCTGAGCACCAGGGAGGTGCCAGCATCAGAAAGGACCACCATGGGCCCTGAGACAGTGTGGAGAGCAGTGATGCTAACTGCCAGTAAAAGCTGACAACCAGAAATTAATGTTGCTTTTAACTATCAACTCACAGTAAAAATAAACCTTGAATCCTACCAAGCCTCGCTGTAAAATTACATGGATCTTGCTTCAATCATCTGCTGAGCACACTGCACTCTCTGCTGCTGTCTTGGGCAGGACAGCGTAACGCCAGTCCGGCTCATTAACTGTTATATGGGCTGAGAGATGGAGATTATGTGAATACATCACTCTAGCAAGGGGTGTTGGCACTGTCAAAACGTGGGCTGTCCACAGGGAACAGCCTGGTCCAGGAGCAACCCCAGTCACATCATCATGACTGCTGTCCTGGGATGGAAGATGGGCTGCAAGGCAGGGTTCACCCACCCTCCCCAGCCTGTAGTCTTCCTCCTGAGCCATGTGAGCTGTCTTAAGGAGAGCTAGGACACCCATCTTTTCCTGAGCCTGAATAGATGAAGTTATCTTGCAACACATGTAATCGCAGGTTGTTGTGCATGATCTGGATAAATGGGATGGCTCCTGAAACAGTAGCCATAGCAATAGTAGTACAGAGGAGGGTCTCTAGAAGGCAGCGTTCTGGCTCCATGTATTCAGTTCTCTGTGTACAAATGGACATTGCTTGCTTGATCACAGGTTAGATGATAGTCTTTGTAGGTTGAAATATCTGGTACACAGTTAGACCTATAGCAGGAGAAGAGAGTGAGTTCCCAATGTGGAAAACCCAGAAAAGATCCAACTGGTGAATCAAAATACGATATGGCAGGGGGGTTGGAACTTCATGATCTTAAGGTCCTTTCCAACCCTAACTATTCTATGATTCAATGCAATGGCACCAGAAAAGCAGCAGTCAGAACTAAGCTGGTGATGACCCTGCAGTAGGTTCCTGCTACCTTTAAAGAACAAAGCAAGTGAGCTTCATGTTGCTGTGGTCAAGCATTTCAAAGTGCATTTCATAAACCTAGAATTTTTAATATGAGCCATCCCATCATTAATAACAATCTGCCTAGCATGAAAAATTGTGCCACAGATGCATGATTTTGCCAGTTTCGAAACATCAGCAGATTTAGCTTTAATTTGCTGTAGAGCTGGAAATAGTTGCTGTAAGGATGATACTGTTCTGCATTCAGTGCATTTATTGACATGAGAAAACCAGCAAGCAGGACACCATCTGAAGCAAATTGCTGATGTGGTGAAGGATCCAGGATGGGTTTTGGGTTGGCACTCAGCTGCCTGGGTGGCAGAAACCCAGCAAGAAAGGAGGCCTTCAGGAGGTGGTGGGCAGTGATTTGGACATGGGATCCTGGCCTGATGGGTCAGTGTGGTCCAGAGGCTTCACTTGCAAGAGGTGTGAAGCAAATGCTACCCAAAGAGAGTGCAGGGATGCTCCTTGCATGAGGAATTCAGCATGACCTATTCCTGCTGTACACTGCATACTGAATAAGGCTCCCAGCTATCCATGGCATTTTTCACACCACTCAACAGTGTGAAACTGCTTTTAAAAGAGAGAAAATAGCCCAGGGAGAAGAGCCTTTGTGCAGCCCTCCTTGTTTGCTGCGGAACGGTCAAGGGACCTATGTGAGCTCTGCCCTAGAGAATAGGGCAGGAGAAGATTCAAGCCCAGCACAAATTGCTCTCAATTAACACTTCTTCCCTAGGCTCAGGATGACTTTTGGGAAGATGACAGCTGTAAGGCTCCTCTGTCTCACAACTCTGCAATAAAGAAGCCGCTGCAGTAATTTACTTTCTCCTTTTGAGAACCAGGCATTGGCTTGGTCTGTAACACACACCTCCCAGCTGGCAGAGGCAAACTGGATCATTAAGACAATAGAAACAGTGGGTGTACAGAGAAATGTGAAAAAATGACTCTGAGATGAGTTCACAATTTCTACATTTACTGGGATAAAGCCTTGAGTCTCTGATATTAAATTGGAATGTCAGGGATAGCTTATGCTAATTTAATTAAAGGCAGCATCCTGGTGCACATGGGTTAGGAACCGAATTAATATTGCGCATCACCCGCTAATTTTGGGACATCCTGATGTGCTCATGGCTGTATTATTTTTTTCTGGACAAGGATGAGTATTCCCCCACCTCTCTCCCAAAGTTAGGCAGGGAAAAACATTACACTTTTCAGTCCCAAATCTGGCACACTGTGTGTAAATGCCGCCTCTCTATATATAGGTACCAGCTTATCTGAATGTGCTAAAGATGTGGGGTCCGTGCCTGCCTTTGCTCCCCATGGGGGGAAAAAGAGAGAGGATTCTCTAGGAAGCCTGAAGTCAAGTGCAGTGAACACCTCCACCATTTCCCTAAGTAGAACTGAATGCTTCTGGAAAACAAACTGACTTTTTAATGGATTTTGAGGCATCATAAAGGTGCCATAAGCCCTCAGCTTCACACTTCATATGTTTATATCCTAATTTTGTTTTGGGCCCATTTTCTTCCTTCAGGTGTGTAGGAAAATCATCCTCCAAGAGCCACAGTAGGGCAAGATTTTGAGCAGCTTGACCTTTACGTGGCTGCCACAAAGAAGCTTCACCCACTGCCTGTCAGGGCCAGGGGATGGTGAGATTTAACCGCTGTTTGGATGGAGCCACCACTCTTCTCCCTTCCAGCCATGTCCTCCCACTCCCAGCAGGTAGAAATGACAGGGGTGGATGTCCCCGTTATTTATATCACAGGAACATTTTAAATCTTCAAAGCAGAAACAAATACTTCTGCATGTGCTGGACCTTGGCAACCACTAGGTGACTCTTTAGGAAATTGTCTCAGTCTCAGATGATTTTCTCGTCCCAGAGTTGGATGCAGAAAAGAGCTTATAGATTCTTTGTGCAGCACATTGTGATGTACTAAACTTGGAGAAGGTGTTGACGTTCCTCAACGTTTCTTGGTAACACAAAAGCTTCCAGAGAGCTTCTGAAATGCAAGGTCCTTGCTGCTTTGTCATTGGCATGGCAGTGTTGTGAGACAAATTTCAGTTCTTCTTTCCCAGCTTGGGTTGGGAAAAGGGAGAATGTGCAACTGAAACATTGTTGGGTCAAACCTAGTATCCCTAATACTGATTTCACACTTAGATCTTCAGATCTTCTTGCACGAAGCTGTTTCTATACTTTTGCCCTCTGCAAATCAGGTGAAGAGCCTGCGTCTGCCACAGGTAGAGATGCACAGTTTGAGGCTGAACTTGTAGCCCAATTTGAGCCCATTAAAATCAAGAGCAGTCTGTCTGTATGGCTGCTTGCTTCAATGGGGCACCGGCTCTCTGCTCCCAAGTGCTTGGTTGTTAATGGTGCCAAGAAAGCAGAGAATTTCATTAATAACTGCAAGAGCTGTGGAGGGAATTGCATCGCTGAGGGTGAGGATTGCCTTGCTGGCGAATAAGACTGGCATTTGAAGCAGAACCTGATGCAGTTCTAATGTGAAGAAAGTAAAATAAGAATAAAATGCAGCATAAAGTTTCTCCCTAGTGCTTTTCTTCCAGGCAGAGGAAGCACTAAAGCACGAGTGCACCATGGGCAGCAGAGCTCTAAGGCTGCAGTAATACCTGATACTGCTGATAAATAATAAGAAGAGCAAAGCATTTGCTGCATGGCATCTGCAGCTCCTCACTGTTAGGCTATAAGCGGCATATGGAGAGTGTGAGCACCTTTGCAATGAAAACTGCTTGTACGCAAAGCTGTCTGTGTTCTGCAGCAGAGTGAGATGCTTGGTCATGATGTGAGCTCTGGGCATTGGCTATGGACATAAGGACAATAGCCATCATAGAGCAAAAGTACCCAAGAGGTGTCAAGGCTGAGCTCTGAGACTCGAGATGTCAGAGGGAGCATTGCCACCATCTGGGATGTATTCAGATGGGACCTTTCTGCAGTGTGTCAGTGCTGGAACATGAGCAGCTCCATCCATGCGGTCTGTTTAAGAGATGATTCAGCAGGGTTTGCTCAGCCACCATCCTCACTGGTTTATAAAACCCCTTCCTGCTGCCTTGAGAGCTAGCACCCTGCCCTCTGAATGGGTGCAACTGCAAACATCTGTATTCTGCAGACGGGAGGCCTGAGAGGCAGTCTTTTCTTCTTCCATTAGAGGTGAGCTTCTCAGATGATAAACACTGACTTATGAGAGCTGGAAAAAAACTAAGATGCCAAATTAGGCATGAAATCTGCAGTAGTCAGGACTCAGATTTGCACTTAGTTCTGCTTCCTGCTAAAGGACATGAATGAAACAAGTTAGTAAGTCCTTTGCCTGAGGAGTGTGTAATGTCAGACTCCCCACAGGAGTTGGAAGGACTGCTTTCACCCCTTGAAATTTCCCACAGGTATTCTTTTATCACCACACTTTAAGGTGAAAACGCTGTACATCTGTCTCTATGACTGTATCGCAGAACATGATTTGGGAATGACCCAAATAGGAAGGTCTGACAGATTGCTTTTTTTAAAGGCTCTTCAGGGAAAAAAAGCACACATGATCCTTTGCTAAATGACACCTGTGTTAAAGTAATGCATTGCTACCGCTGTTGAGAGCATCACACCTGCCTAAATGAATGTGAAAAGAGGACTGGGACCCGCATCACGTTATTTTCCACTTAGCAGAGTTCTGCAGTCTCCCCTGAGCCCGGGGAGGGCCTAGAAAATCCTCCTTGGATCTGACCTGCTTCGCGCAGGTTTGACAGGTCATTGGAGATGGTGAATCAGCCGTACCTTCAATCTAGCCATTTGGAAATGTAAATAGTGGCTGTATTTCAATCTCTAAAGAAGATTTTGCTATTTTGGGCTACATCAGTGGGAATGTGCTGTAGGTGATTTGTGGGAAAGGTATTTGAAGCCAGTTCGTTTGGTACTGGCTGCTGAGCTGCAGTGATCAGAGCATCACTTTTGGTCCATCCTCTGCCCACCGCACTGAGATCATCCATTCTTTCCCCATTCTGTCTTTTCTTCCAAAAATGCTGCATGTGTGGGAGTTTGGGATATGTGACCGTGTCCCTGCTTTCTGTGTTGTGTGGTGGGATTGTTGATTCATTTCTTTAAGCCCAGGGAGAAATAGTATTTTTTGTTCTTGAAAGTTCTAACCGTTAAAAGACAGATTATCTGCAGCCTGAGAAACTTGAGTGTAGGCAGTGCCTCATTTTGCCTTTAAGATGTGACCTGCTCCCCTGATCTGAGGTGGAAGAGAGGGAAGGATGCTGTGGGGCCACACCATGAACTGCACTGCTATAGGGGCAAGTAATCCTACATCCCCTGACATGGGGTTTACTAGCATCAGCCTGGTGAATGCTGCTCGACCCAATGGGCCCCACACCACCATGGGATCAGATCCCACAGGTCTCCGTTGATGTGGTTGACATGCTGGAGGGAAGGGATGTCAAATGGAGGGACCTTGACATGCTTGAGGGGTGACCAATGCCAACCTCATGAAGGTCAACCAAGCCAAGTGCAAGGTCCTACACCTGGATTGGAGCAATCCCAGGCACAGCTACAGGTTGGGCAGAGAAGAGATTCAGAGCAGCCCTGCAGAGAAAGACTTGGGGGTGCTGGTCGATGAGAAAATGAACATGAGCCGGCTTCAGTGTGCGCTCGCAGCCCAGAAAGCCAACCGTATCCTGGGCTACATCAAAAGGAGTGTGACCAACAGGTTGAGGGAAATGACTCTGGTCCACTGCTCTCATGAGACCCCACCTGCAGTACTTCATTCAGTTCTGTGACC
Source organism: Pezoporus occidentalis (assembly GCF_034315485.1). Lineage (NCBI taxonomy): Eukaryota > Metazoa > Chordata > Aves > Psittaciformes > Psittacidae > Pezoporus > Pezoporus occidentalis. The sequence continues at coordinate 3,737,899 of NW_026916082.1, read as the reverse complement.
CACAATACAAGAGAGACACAGAGCTGTTGGAATGAGTCCAGAGGAGGCCACAAAGATGCTCTGAGAGCTGGAGCACCTCTGCTATGGAGACAGGCTGAGAGAGCTGGGGTTGTTCAACCTGGAGAAGAGAAGGCTCCAGGGAGATCTTAGAGCAGATTCAGTGCCTAAAGGCATAAGACAGCTGGAGAGAGACCTTTTCTGAGGGCATGTAGTGATAGAACAAGGGGGAATGACCTTAAACTGAGAGAAGGGAGATTGGGATGAGATTTTAGGCAGAAGCTCTTCCCTTTGGGGGCAGTGAGGAGCTGGCACAGGGTGCCTAGAGAAGCTGTGGCTGCCTCATCCCTATCAGTGTTCAAGGCCAGGTTGGATGGGGCTTTGAGCAAGCTGCTCTAGTGGAAGGTGTCCCTGCCCGTGGCAGTGGGCTGGAACCGGATGAGCTTTAAGGTCCCGTTCAACACAAACCATTCTGTGGTTCTGCGATTCTGCCGCCTCGCTGGGATGCTCCGGGGGCTCCCAGAGGAGGCTGCTCACTCGGGTGGGCATCCAGAGGACACGGTGCTGGGGCCGGCTCCCGGGGACACAAACCCGCCCGTGGGCAGCATTCAGCAAGGAAAGAGCCGGAGCAGCCCCTGCTCTGCTCCCGGCCGCCGCCGCTTCCCATCACCAGAGGGACCCCTCGGACCAGCCATGGGATCCCCCCAGCTCGGCTCGCTGGGGATAGCCCTGCCCGGGGCCCGGCTGCCAGGCGGAGCTGTGCCCGCCGGAGCCCCCCGGGATGGGGCTCAGTAGCGATAAACAGGATGGCAGAGCAAGCAGAAACCCGCGGGCTGGGCACGGAGATGTCAAACACGCGCTGCATCCACCTCCGCCCCTCCGGGTGTGTGTCCCTTAGGAAAACCTGCGGTAATTACACAGCGACGCCGTGCGATCCGAGGGACCCGGCGTAACTCATCTGCTTCCTACCGTGGGGAGTCAGTGTCGGAAAGAGCTATGGCTATGGGGGAAAAGTAAGAAGAGAAATAATAATCAAGTCTTTCTGGTCACCTGCGCATTGCCTGACACTTCTTTTGCTGCTGGCAAGCATTTGAAATTATGAAGGTAGAGGAGCTCTGATAAAATTAAGGCCCATTGCTACCAAACCTGTTCTGTAACAGTCTTGTTCATGATTTATGGGCACTAAGACAAAAGTAGTGAGTGATTATGCATGGGTTTAGGTGAGAGCAGGAGTCTGGTCTCTTCTTGGAGAGCACCATATGCCTTTACATCTGCTGGTGGCCCAGCATTAAAGGTGACCCTCATCACCCTGTTCATCCTCCCCCTCCAAAAGAAAGAAATGCCCATCGGTTATTCTTGATGGAGTCATAAGGTCAATAAATTAGCAATAGGAAAAAGCAGAGCAACCAAAGGTATGTGCTACATCCTAAGAAACTGCTGGTCTCCACTATACCAAACGCTGCAATTATTAAAGCAACAGGCAAGGGGTTGATCCAAAACCTTAGTGTAGCTGCCTGTAGCACTTTTTCCACCCTTATCGGGGCTGAAACGTGGATTAGGGCCTTGCAGAGAACAGTTTCCCTCAAAGCAAGTGCAGCTCCTGGGTTTGAAGGAGGACATGAACACCCTGTCCTCAGCTCACTGGAAGGAACTGCCTTTTGGAGCGGAGTCTGTATTGAAGGATGTGTGCTCAGGCTGTGACAAGAGCCCCCTTGGTACCCCTGTGAATTCTGCCACCGAAAGCAGAAAGAAAGTCTTTCTGCTGTCCTTTGGAAGCTACCAGCTGGATGGGAAAGATTTTTAGTGTATTGATCAAGGATTATTTGGGAAATCTCTGTTTTGCATGCATCATTCCTTTCTTTTTGCAAAAGATTCCTCTCATAATGACCAAGTGCAGTGCTGTGAAAACACCTACGAGATGCTAAACACGGGTAAAGAGACCTCAAGGCAGAAGCTTTGTACCCAGCTGAAGTAGAAGGATGGATTCCTGCCCTGGCTGCTTTAGTCATCTGTATTCATCTTTGCTGCAATAATCCTTCCTGCAAAGCCAGCCATATGCCTTTGGTACAGCTGCGTGACTAATCCTTAAGTAATCATTTATTTGGGGAATGTCACCTCTGGGTGTGCTATATGTTGGTCTATAATGGTCCATTTTGAAGGGAGGAGGTTGAAATAATCCAATCAGCAGTTCCTGAAGGGGGATATGACCTCTTTCCCCTTTTCTCCTTGTCCCCAGCAGAGTACAGGAAGCGCATGGTGTCTGTGCGAAGAGATGAGAATGTGAGTCTCAAGGAGATGAGGGGTGTCTGAAGGCTGATTGCAGTGTGATGGGTAGCCTTGGGAGGAAACACGGGAAAAACAATGTGGGAAAAGCTGTCTTGCCTGACTGTTGGAGCTGCCTGCTCTAAGGCAGTGGAGTCCCATGGTGCCTTTTGCAGACATAGTGGGAGCCATAACACTGCCTTGCAGTGGCTGGAGAACATCTGGGCTTCCACGTCTGAGGCCACATCATGGCCACACTGTTATTCTGGTGTTTCTGCTGCACCTGAATGTCCAGGTCATAGAATCATAGAATCATGGAATAGTTAGGGCTGGAAAGCACCTTAAGATCATCCAGTTCCAACCCCCCTGCCATGGGCAGGGACACCTCACACTAAACCATCTCACCCATGGCTCTGTCCAACCTGGCCTTGAACACCACCAGGGATGGAGTATTCACAGCTTCCCTGGGCAAACCATTCCAGTGCCTCACCACCCTCACAGTAAAGAAGTCCCTCCTTATATCCAATCTAAACTTCCCCTCTTTAAGTTTTAACCTGTTACCCCTTGTCATATCACCACAGTCTCTAATGAAGAGTCCCTCCCAGCATCCTTATAGCCCCCCTTCACTCTAGGGTGCAGAGTTCTCTAGTGCTGGTCCCTCATGAGCTTTGTTGGGCTGGAGCAGTGTAGTTGAGGATAGATGTGTCTCTCCTGTTAGAAGCTGGTACGTTTCAAAAGTCACAGCACAGCTAGCTAATCTTTAAGGGTGCTCTCAAGACTGACAGCTAGGAAGAATGTTATGTCTAAAGGCAGATCCCACCCCAGCAACCAGTGGAATACCTGCCTTCTCAATGTCTCCTCCTGAATATAATGCTTCAGCTTTTGTGTACTGCTTATCTCCAGGGGAAAGAACATTTTCAGCCCAAACTCCTCTTGTTTTTTCACTTCATGTCTTTTTTACCCTCATATAAGTTAACTTAGGAACTTAGCAGCTTGAAGAGGAGGGTGCTGACAGTCCCTGGGGCTGGTTCCTCACTCTGGCCTGCATCCCAAGGCGTGGTTTGAGTTGTTGGCATAACTCAGGGAAAATTCAGCCCATTGCAGGACTGGTTGCTATGACACTTTGTAGATCACCATATCAGGAGCTATTGGTGCAAGAGTAACCTGCGTTCTGCCTTGTGTCTGATTAAAGCCTTTTGACAGGAACTTTATGTATTTGCCATGAATATGGATGATCTGGGCTTTGCGAACCAGAAACATTTACATCCATCCAGCGGTGATAAAGGATAACTCCTGTGGGACAGCTCTGGGGTCATTATGCTTTTTAAGGGATGAGTTAAAAATAAAGCTGTTTTTTTATGCATCTATTGCTTCCTTTGGCGACAATGCTTATCACTTACAATTTGCTACAGCGATGGAGAATTTCTAGGTGACAATTTGATTTGGAAAGTCAGAATAAACACTTCAAAGAAAACTCAGCCCACAGAATGAAGAGTGGGCTGGCATTTTCCTTAGATAAAGAGGTCAAAACTGGTCATTTCCACACAAAGCTGAAGGTAATGTTCCTGCCCTGCTCACTAAAACCAGGAGATGGTCAATGGGCCATTGGTCAGGTGTCCCAGAGGCATTATATGTAAGACAACTTTGGTAACATCCTTAGTCAACATCCTTAATGCTGCTGCAGTGAAGAAAAAAGAAAAGCTGGTTCAAATGAGGACCAGCATCTGGATGTCTGGTTCCAGCAGCATTTTTAAGGCAATGCAAATGTTTCTTATGGCTATATTTTTGCATTCTGGTTCGAACTGCTGTCTAATTCCATCTAGCATCTGGTGCTTCGGAGAAAGGAAAGGAAGGACGAAATGAAACTTCCCTGTAGACCCAGAACATTGGAATAAACTACAGTTTTTCTTGTCTTAAACAAGATTAGCAATCATTAAAAAGGCAACTCACAGAATAGCAGTGCTGGGTAATGGTCATTTCCATGAAGTTATAAATATGTCCTTAGGCATGAAGTCTTCATTTTCAATGCCTTCTGTTAAAACACCAGCTCAACAGGATCATCATGGGGTCACTGACATTAAGTCAATCGGTTACTTTTCCCAGCTGATGCTACCACCTATTTTTGGCTTTGCCCTTTGGCTTGCTTTTGGCACTTGAAATGTATTAACCACCAGCAGTATGAATCAGTGCACAGGCCTGACAGTCTAACATCATGCAGGCAAGCTGGAGATGAGCTGAATAAATAATCAAAGCTACTAATGAGGCTGCATAATGCTGGGGGCTTGCAGGGAACTTTCTTCAGATGTGGTCATGAGTGTCACAGTGGTTTGAGAAGAGGGGAAACTTCATGTTTGTTACAGCAGAGAGGAAACATGACTAGAATAATCTAAGTTAAGTGAGTAACAGCCTTGGTGTTTAGACTTTCTTGTCACACAGTTGAGTATGTCCATTATTTATGATAGCATTGTTGGAGGTGTAGTGGTATAAGGGCAAAATGATTTTTGTAAGGAGAAGTAATAGCTTTTAGTTGTAACAGAAGTTATTGCCTCTACCTAAAAGCACCTTTTTTATGGTTACCACATAGGTGTCTACATCTGGGGAGTGATTGTGCAAATTGCAAATGGGTCTTCTGCTTTTTTGCCTAGAGGAATTGTTCACTGTAGCGTGGACATAGCCATAGGCTCAACTTCTCCAGGAAATTCCACATGTTAAACCATTGATTATCAGCTGACTTTGTGGCAACTTATTGACTACCAGGTCCACTAAGGAAACTGCTGCTTCTGTGCTTCAGGTTAATTCAGAGAGGGGAAAGAAAGGAGCTCTCCTGCATCACTGGGAACAAACTGTAGCAGTCCTCAATAACATTCGCCACTGGAATCTGCTGTCCATCTTTCCAGATGTGACAGCACACTTTATGGAGGGCAAACATTATCAAGTCTTACTATCACAAACTACCCTGCAGCACACCTTTCCTCATCTACCCATCCAGTTGATCTCTGCCTGTCCTCACTTTTGTGCAATCTTCCTGTAGAGAGGAGTGGGTAGGAAGCTCATCTGTTTCTTTTCATGTATGTTTAGCCTCTTGTCTGCCTCTGTCCCAGAATGAAAAGGGAGGCTGGAAAACCTGGTTTGATAGAGATAACTGGAACAGTTTGTCAGGTAAATGCAGTGTTTTCCTTCAGTAACAAGGGCCATCTTCCCTCCTCACCCACCCTGCTGGGAGCCTGCTGTAGTGCTGTGACTGCTAAATCCACCTTAGTGCCTCCATGTTTTGGGAGGGAATGGGGGATGTGGCACATGGGACAGCATCCTTGGTCCCTCAAAGTCCTGGTTACCGGTGCGAGGACCTGGATACCATTTTGCCTGACTAACCCAGGACATGTCGCCTTTGGGAACGCCTTGCCTAGCCCAGATAAGTGAGGCAGATCACTCTAACATCCTCAGGCATGCTATGCAGAAATCAATTCATTATGCCCCAGCCTCCAAAATCATTACTCAGCATTTTACAATTATGGGGATTAAGGGATTATTGTGAGTCATTCCCATAAGAATTAATATCTGCATTGCTACCGTAAGGGTTCAGGTAAGGAGGTGGTACAGCACCTGCACCCAGGACAGCCAGGAGCTGGGAGCGTGACCCTTTCTTTCAGTCTCCAGAGCAGAACTGAAAGGAAAACGTGCCCTTGTGTTAAAAATTCAACTCATTCCATAAGCTTTTCACTTCGTCTCTCTAGGGGTCAATTAATGCTTCACAATCTTTCCTGCCACACCGGCAAAAAAAACTTTGTGTCCCCTTCCTTTGATTAACTGTGGTGCTGTAAACAGATGATGCAGCACAAGCCAGGGAAAATAATATGCTTTCCCCCCTAGCTGAGGTCCTTGTAAATGAAACAATTAATTTGAACTAGTGCACCCCTGTGCCTGAAAAGGTGTGAAGCTGGCACACAGCTACAACCCTGCTGAAGCCTCAGTGTTGTGAGGGGAGAGAGGCCTCAGATATGGGAAGCCACCACTGCGCACATGGACATCCCACACGTGTTGGGCATGGGCTGGCTGAGGGTGTTTACTACTGCAGATCCCTTCCCTAATTTAAGAGATTTTCTTGGCCTCTTTGTTCCATGGAAAAGATGCTCGTAGCAGGCATTTAAATTTTTATGAAGTGCTTGCTTTATTATCTTAATAAATCCTTGTTTGGTTTGCAGAATGCATCCCCATTGAAGTTAAGAGTTTATATGAAAATTAAAGCGGCACTTTGTCTTCTTAATTAGACAAATGTATAGATAAAAAGAAACAAATGTCAGCTGGCAGTGGGATTTAGCTTGCTGGGAGGGTTCTTTTTCCTTTCTCTCTCCAGATGCTTGCAGAGGTTAACGCTGGTGCTGCAGGCACTCAAAGGGACAGCAAAACTGTCCCTTATCAGTAGGCGAAACACAGGCACAGCCCAATCTTCTGTGCTGTGCATCACATCCTTCCTCAACTATTTACTTCCAGAAATAAGTTACACAATTATTATTGCAGAAAAATTAAGCAGGTTTGATTTTCCACCGGTGAACAGCCAAGGCCGAGCCCATGAAGCCTTTGTTCTGGCATGTTTCTTAAGGTACAGTTAACTTACAGGCTTAACTGGTGGAAAATGGTGGGAGGATATTGATCAATGAATGTTTTATTCAGATTGGTTTTGGCTTTCAGAAGCAAGACATTTCAGAAGCAGGTCATTATTATTTCTTACACCTCCTAAAGACTGTAGTTGTAAATGAAGGGGAATCATCTGATGTGCTCTACAAGACAGCTATTCTTTTCCTGTTTTTTCAATTTGAAAGAACAAGCAGCAAATTTTAGCTGAATTGTGGGAACAGTTTTGTCCTAGCTCAGAGCTGGCTGCAGGCTGGACCTCAGGCTGCATTTGCTCGATCAGCTGCATATGGTAGAAGAATTTCTGGTTCTCATAATCAAACACAGTGTGAGAAACCATTGGATTTTAAAATGAACTCTTGCAGTTGCTGGCTCTGGTGTCCAGGGTTTTTGGTAATGGGTTTTGTTCCATGTAATAGGTTGGGATAACTGCTACTCTGCAGCAAGTCTAGCGCAGCAGAGATGACCTTGGCTATCGGGCCCATCAGCTTCTTTCTCTTGTCGAGGTGAATGGAGACTGACCAGGATGTATCAGTCTGGAGATCTCCTACCAAAAGGTTCCAAGATAGATCCTATTTCTTTCATGTCTGTATCATTTCTGGCTGCAGCAGCTACCTCTCCTCCCCTGTTTTCTTAAGCAGACCAGTACACGTAAGAAAGTACCTGCTTTGGCTTTGCAAGGAGTTTCATAACCCTGCCCTGCAGCGTGGTGAGTGAGAGCCAGCAAAGCTGTCACTGCAGTGGCTGGAATAAGGGTAGAAAGCAGAGGAATAAAAGTGTTAATACAGCATTTAAAGATCTCTTACAGCAGATAGGATGCTTCGTATTTACTGTACAGCTTAAACCACTGCTGCCCATTGACTTTGTTTAAAAGATTTTTCATCTTGAATTCTCGTGCTTCTTTTAAAACTTTCTAAATTAGGGAATTTGTTCTGCCTTTAAAGGGATCATGACAGACTTGGGGAAACTTTCACACTTACCAAACAAAACTAGGACCATCAAAACACATCCTTGGTTGGGGAAGTCTTTCCGTCTATGGGAAATCACAGAAAAAACTATTTTTTAAATAAAAAATTAATTGTGAGGCCGTATTATGACATATTATGACAGTGAGCAGCGCTGATATTATCAGAGTAGGAGGAGACTTCACTGTGCCATGAGTTGCATGGGTAAATGAGCTTTTTGGGAGCTGGGACCAATTCCACAAGTGCTGTGAATGTGTGGGTGCAGCCTGTTAATGTCCTGGTGTCTGGTGCCCCTTGCTTTGTGGATGAGTTCAGTCATACCAAGTGGGTGAGCAGAGGCTGGTTACTGCTGTGCATTAGCACAGTGCTGCTGCAGGACAAGCTGCGGGGCTTGAGTGTGCATCTGGGTGACAGCATAAGCATGTCCAAGGGATTTTGTGCAGCAGAACAGCCCATCTCAAGTTTTGAAGCATTGAGCTGTGGCTGTTTGAGCTGTGGCTGGGCAGGAGCTGAATGTATTTGCTGCCTGGGTTATCTGACCTTCATCTCCCTTGGGAAAGGCAGGGTGGGCCAGCAGGCTTCCTAGGGAGATCAGCCTTTTGGGGGAAGAATTCCTCTCCCAGGCACACAGCAGCAGCCATCATTAGTTATGTTGTGCGTGTATCTTCCAAATGCAGAAATCAATTCTGAATATTTTATGGCTTTAATTACACCACCCTGCATGTGATGCAGAGAATGGGTTATTAGGCTGCCGGATGCTAATTTTCTTCTAGGATGCTGGGTGTTTTTCTCATACTTTTCATGCTTTGGATAGCAAAATACTGCATGCAAGAAGGCAAAAGTTCACAGCAGCATTGAACTAGCTGGTAGGCTCAAAGCAAGAGCTGGCAGAGCAAAAAGTCCCCACTCTTTTCCAATATGATGCAAGAGCTGGGCTATCAGCAACATATGCATTTCAAAGGTAAGAGAGGGAGTATTTATCAATCACAAAGTCATTCATCTCTGTTCCACACTGAGTCTTCTGCAGTTCCATCAAAAAGTCCCTGGAGTCACTGGGTTTTGGTCTAGCGCCCAGGATACATGGATGGGTGTTCAAGAGCGGTAGATCAGGCTAGGGGTGTTGCCATGTCTGGTTCAAAGAAAGGGACCCAACTTACTGCTGTGATGTGCCATTAGACTCACTCTTAGCAAGCACAGCCAAAGCCTGGGTGTTGGAGCTAAATGCAGGGCTTAGTTTCTACCAGGGAAACAAGAGCAGTGATATTACAGCTCTCACAGGCAGGGTCTGGACTATCTCTTTGTGCTTTCTAAGCACACCTGCGGGCAAGTCTGTCGGTGGTAATCAGGTCTGCAAGTCTTTGAAAAGTCAGGTCTAAGGAATAACCAAGGCACTATGGGCGCAAATCAGAGCCTTGCTGAAAAGTTTGGCTTTTCCCGTCTAAGCCAAGTGCCTGTCTCTCCCCGCTATCTTTTACCAGTGTCGATCTTTTCAAGTCATTTATTGTGACATAGAATCATAGAATTGTTTAGGCTGAAAAATACCCATAAGATCATCATGACCACACCATACAGATGCTGTCTACTCCAGCAAGAAATGGGTTCAGATTTTTCTTTGTATATGGATGTAAAAGGCTATTCCCTCAGGTTGTGAGGTCTTGGCCTATCGTCATGTCAAATCTCATCAATGAAACAGGATTGAGCTGACTTCATTTTGGCATCTTCCAAGGGAGTGGGTCTGGTGATTGAAGGAACCATATAACCTCTGCTGAGACTGAGTTCCAGATCCTGGGCAGCCTGAGGGAGGCTATGCAAGCACTTAGTTTGTTCTGAGATTTCCAGATGTTAAAATGTATCCATACATCTTTGGGCAAACATGGGCCAGGGGGATCAACCGGATCCCCTAGAGCACAGTACATGCTCTTCACTAATCGTAGAATCAACTAGGTTGGAAAAAACCGTTAAGATCATCAAGTCCAACTATTAATGTCTGAGTGCTTGAGCTGCTCTCATCTCTGCAGCAGGATATGCTGCTATATCGTGCTGTTTAAAAGAGCCGTGTGCTGCCCTGGCAGAGAATGTATTTCAGAGGATGTTGCATTCAGCCATGAGTTGCACTTGGCTGAATTCAAAGGAACTGGTTAAGGCTGGAAAATAGCTCTTCTCAGTTCCATCATTTATCAATGACAGAAAGTACACACACAGCACTTACCTTCTTTGGGACTGGATTTGTTGTCAGATGCAGTCAATGGCAGCCTCTTCATTGACTTAGAGGATTTTTGGGTTAGTTTCTTCGATACCACCCATTGCAGTGAAAAGAGTCAAGGAAAAATAATCCATGTTATACAAAGTCTCACTCACCTAAATGGTCTGCATTCTTTTTTGGCGCTATTTCCTGTAACTACCGTGTCTTAGAAAGTCTATTTTGTTTTGCTGCAGAAGACATAGTTCTCTTCTCCTCCAAATAACTTCTAAATGTACATTTCAGCTGTGGTTTTTGCTTTTCCTTCAGTGCAGCTGAAGGCTTAATGCATGTCGGCTTTTAGCAGATCTGCCTTTTAAAGACCTTTCTGGTTTCCTCTGTGAGTTTTCTTTGCTGGGCAGGGAACTGACACTCTTCTTACATCACCTCCCATAGCAGAGCATTTCTCTGAAGTGTGGAGCTCTTTCTGCTTTCCATTAAACCTCTGTGTCCTCATAGACCCCTGCGAACACTGAGGAATTTTGTTTGTAAATCAGGCACTTTTCATTCACCTCTTCAAAATCCTGCCTTCTCCTTTTTCCAAATGGTGTTTTTTTTCAGGAGTTCTTGACACTTTTGTGTGAATTTGCTGTGCATTTGGATGCTGAGTTGTAAAGCTTTTAGCGAATAAATCTCTAACTCCCAGTCTGAGGTTCTCATCATGGTTGCAGTGTTGGTGGTGAGGAGAATACAGAGTGTTAGCAGAAACCCGGGAAGTTCTCTGAGAAGGAGCCTGAACCAGTCTATTCCCCATCCTAGACTACCCTATCTAGGATAGGATGTGTAGAAGTCCTATACTTCATCTTACCTCTACAGGGCTTGTCACTTTGCTGTCCATGGGAAAGCCCTGGTTATTATTTCTTACAAACAGGGGCATCAAGGCAAGAGGGTGGTCTGGCAGTGTTCCTCATCCCCAGAATCATGTAATTTCTCTTGCATGTAAAAGAAAAGGTTGCCTATTCCTCTAAATCTTGCCCTTTATTCATTGATCTCCTGTTGTGGTACAGCCATGGGAGAGGAGCGGTTGCATTTGCATTATTGCAGCCTTCTCCTATCTTGAAGGTTTTCCCATCCCAGCAGAAGAGATGATCTCCATCTATGTTTACCTTTAATCTCATTCCATTGCCTATGCTTCTTTCTGTGATTTCATTAAGCATCCTTTATGCTTATCTTGGAGAAATTTAGAAAAGATGGAAAGGTCTGTTGATGAGAAGGTGATGAGAAAGTGTGCTCTCAGTGGTACCTAGCAGATAGGAAAAAAATAATGATTGCAAGATACATGAATGCAATTGCTATGGGGGTCAGAGTTAAGGTTAATTAAATGTCTTCATTGTGCATTGTCTTCCCCTTAAGGTTTTTGAGAACCTTCTAAGTGAACCATTAACTCTGAACAGCTAAGGGTTTTAATGAATATTTTTATTGATTTTCCTTGCAACAGGTCTGCTCTTAACTCACCTATATGTACTCTTTGTGTAGTTTGCCTTGAGATAATGTTTAAATTTTCCCAATTCACTATTACCAACTGGCAAATTTTTAATCAGATATGGCATGCAAATATTCCTTCTTTTTAAGGCAAAGACATCAAAGCGCATATCATCAATTCTTTTTCAGTCTTTCTTTAAACATGATATGAATAAAACAGTCTGAAAAGTACATGCAGTTAACACAGCTCCTAATGAACTAGGCATTAAACCATCTGAATAAGAATGGCTTGGTTGTCTGCAAAAGTATTTCATACTTTATACAGGATTTAAGATTAAAAAGAACATTTTTGCAGCTAGATAAAGGTCTGAAAATTGTTAGGTCTCTTGTTCATAACCTGCATGTTAGTGTGAAAGAATTTCTCCCACATCTGTCTCATCTTTCGGTAATGAAAACAGCACAGTGCAGTTCTGCTGTAGTTTTTGATATGTTGCAAGAGTGTCAGGATGGCTCTTCATACTGCTTTCCCAATCCTCTCTGGTTTCTTTGGACTCTTAACTCACAGATGTTTTCACTTCTCTTGACACATACGATGCTTCTGAAAGGAGCTTTCACCACAGTTATGTGTTTATCAAATTTGCTACACAGAAGTTTCCTAAAGCCGGAGGAGAATGATACTTATCTGAAGCAGCACATCTAAATGTTGTCCCAGACAGACAGACCTTTTCAGAATGGAAGATATTTTTTTTGTTGTTGATGGATCTGTCAGGAAAATATCCAACTTTATACAATTTATATATTTTTAATGCAAAAGGAAGTGCCTTAGGGATTCATTCATAACATGTACAGCAGCAGAACCGCACCTTGTATGTTGCGAGGTGCTTTTTTAAATGCTAATAAGTTTTATATCTCTGCATTTTCCCGACAATGTCCAAGTTTAAAGCTGGTTTATAATTCCCTGAACACAATTTATTGTTCTTCGTTATTTTACCAGCTATTATCCTGGCTCCTCAGGGAAGTGGTCACAATACCAAGTCTGTCAGAGTTCAAAGAGCATGTGGATGATGCTTTCAGTTGTATGGTTTAGTTTTAGTACTCCTGTGAAGAGCAGGGAGTTAGTCTCGATTACTCTTACGGGTTCCTTCCAACTTGAGATATTCTATGATTAAGTATGAGCGTTTGTGATTCATTCCTTCTACATGTATGAGCATTTCCTCTCAATATGCCTGCTTCTCAGCGTACGTGAAAACTGCTGTTCTGCTGCCATGGAAATGAGACATTGAAGAAATTGTGAGAGTTAATGGAATGATGAATTTCCATTGCTTAAAGACTTTCAATCAAGGGTGGCCATCTTGGAGAGTTATTTCTCGTTGTAGGAGGAACTAGAGGAGATAGTGACCGATGTCTTTTTTTAGGGCCCTTTTCTAGCCTTAAGACAATGTCTCTGATGTAAACACCTTTTTTCTGCTCAGTCTGGCTAGGTTTTCTGGAGGTGTCAGCTCCTGCTGATGGTGCTGAATGTGTCTTTGGGAATGCTCTTGGAGCTCTGACACTGGCTTGAGGGAATGCTATGGAGCTCCACGACATTTGTTTTCTCACTTTCTGTAAATCTTCAAGTAACTGTAGTCTTGGACTGTGGGGCAGGTGATCTACACAGAGGTCTCCAGCCCTCATCTCTCATTCTCCAAACTGGGGATCCAGCTGGACCATCCCTGCTGCTCTGTGTGCCTATACAAAACACAGCTGGGCTGAGAGACAGGGATAGATAAGAGGTGTGTGCTGACACTGAATTAGGGCTTAGGCTGGGAAGCTCTCCTGAGTGCCCCAGGTTATGCACAATCACAACTTTAATACACTGTCACCATCTTCTCCATGCAGAGGTGGTACCTCTTCTCCACGGGAGTCAGGGTGATGGGACAGCTGCACATGTTTGTGGAGTAGATTCCAGGATTGGGAAGCTGTATGTGGCACATACCACACAGCTGTGTCCCTTCCCCACATAAGGATGCAGCTGAATGTGGAAGCAACTTAGCCCTTGGGGAGCTTCCTACCACTCATAGATGGGGAAACTTATTCAGAGATGTAGGGGACATAGGATCTTCTACCTGCTCCTTTCCACTGGAGAAGAGTGGAAACCCCAAGCTGTTAGCTGGGTGCTAAAGGAACCATTGGAGGCTGGTAAGTGTTTACTACACAGTCAGCTGGTCCCTCTACCACCTCAAAACAGTGCATCAGCTAGGGTGAGACATCTCATGTGCTGGGATGGCCTCAGAGGGACACCCACTTCAACCTCTTTTAATGAAGCACCTGTACTTCAAGTAAGACTTAAGGACAAAGTAGTCCACCAAAACCCATGAGATCAGTGAGAGAGGATTTACTCAGCCATTGCTCACAGGGAATGAGAGTCCATTCTCAAGAATGATCACTGATCTTGCTCTGATTCTTATGCTTTCCATGAGCATCTGCTGCTGGTCATTGGTAGAGACCATAAGTGAAGGGAGACCAACTGTGGTCTCAACTGTAATGTTTCTTATACCCATACTGGGAGTTACTTTTGGCTGTTCACATTTTACCACTGCTTGTATGGGCAAAGATTTAAGGTTTCTACAAGCCACAGCTCGTTTCACCTGTGTCATGTGAAATTAAAATCCCAGCTGTAGTATGTGTAGTCCAAGTGAGAAAAGTCCAGTGGTTTGAATTTATAGCTTAACAGCTGGAGTCAGTCCCAGTACTTGGAATAACAACCCACCCTGCATGTGTAATGTATATAAAGCAGTGGTTTGTGCACTTCACATCAATAAACATGTGGAGACGAAGCAGGCAAACTGGGAGGGTTCAGCAGGCCACATGGTTTAAAAGCTAAACTGGATGTCCAAGCTATTCTTACATTTTTCCTGCATCAGTTCACAAATGTGTAGCTTCCAAGAGACTTAAACTCACCAGAGGTCTTGTGAGCCTTACCACTGCTTGTTACTCATCTAGCAAAAATCTCTCAGGTCTCCTTTGTTTTTTACTGAAGGAAATGTTCAGTTCTGCTCCTGTTCAACTTACCAGCTCTGTGTTATAACACACAACAGCACAAATCTGAGATCACTAGTTAAAGACATAAAGAATCATGCCCAAAGGTGTGAGCATAAATTTTTGTGACTTTTTTTTTTATTGAGGTATTTTCAGGAAATTTCCATATAGATTAAACCCTGAACATATGAAATGTCAGTCTGTTTACATTCCAATGCCTTCATATCGCTGCTGTATATGGATTGGGTTGAGAGCTGAAGCATCCTCCTCATTGCCTCTAACTAAAACACTACAGCATCGAGGGTTAAAAGGGACCTCTGTAAGCCACAGACATGCGGGGAAGGTCTTTGTGTTGTTTGGATTTTGGTGTGAATTTGTCTTAGTTTTAATGTATGTTGCCTGGAAAGCTAATGACCCTCCATATGGAGACATATAACTGATTATAGGCTCAATTATTTCTCCTGTCTCAACAGCTCAGTCCTTTGTTCATAGTCGCTTCTATGAAAACAACAGCAGGAATGACTTCTCCTTGTTGGAAGGAGGTAACCTTTGCTGAAGGCTGTTGTTCCATGGACTTGTACCCCATGCAGTCAAACACCTCATTTCTTTTTGGCATTGTCTTTTCTCCCCTCTAAATTTAATTTCTTGGGCATTTTAAATGACTCCTCCCTCAAGGTGATCTTGTAGTGGTTAGCAGTACATCAGGATGGATGTACAGATAATATCAATATCCTTGTCTGCAGGGATGGGGTAGTATAATAGCTGAAGCACCTGAGGGGTCAAAATAGTGGGATAATGTAGAGTGATCACTTCTAACTAAAATATGATAGCACTGAAGGAGATAATAAAAGGGTATGGAGCAAAAGAAAGCAGAACCTCTATTTGTTTGGATAGTGATACAACACAGCAGGAATATGTCCACAAAACCTTATCAATAGAGCCTGCCTGTCAAGGCAAAGGATTTGAAATTTGCTTTGTAGACTTGCTATTTCCTGCTGCAGTTCCTTTCTTTCATCTTTCTGTCTTCATCTGGAAATAAAGGAATCAGGTTATTATCTATCTAAACAGAGACTGTGCACAGCACCTTGGTCCATGCACAGCAACTTGGTGCCGTTTGGATCTCTAGGTTACTAAAAGGAGAGGTTGAGCAGAGGTGATAGGTGCGCCTTGACTACATGGAGTGCTCTGTGGCAGGATTTGGAAAGCAGGGGGAATTATCTATCTATATATCTAATCTTTCTTTTCTTTCTTTCTTTCTTTCTTTCTTTCTTTCTTTCTTTCTTTCTTTCTTTTCCTTCCTTCCTTCCTTCCTTCCTTCCTCCTTCCTTCCTTCCCTTCCTTCCTTCCTTTCTTTCTTATATATAAATATATAAAATATATATAGCATATGTGCTATATAAATGTATATATATGTTATATGTTAAAATATAATAACTCATTTGTGAATTTCAGTTGATGCATTTATTCCTCCATCAGTTCAAGGGCTCAGTTTCTATGGGCACTTTCATTTCACAGAGCACGCCCCATCACATTTTTCTTCCTCTCCCTTTTGCTTTACTCTCATGAGCTGAAGCCAGCCTGTTGGGGGTGACCGGGATCCTCTCCAGTTCAATGTGGGCAGAATGGAATCACTACTGTAATGAACTGGAAAGGGCTTATGTCAGCCTGTTCTGCTGGATGATACCAAGATCCCTCAACCCTGGGTGATAGGCTGCAGCTAGCATCTGCCTTTAAGTCAGGAAATAAAGATTAGGTCTGTGTCAGTGAGAAAGCAGGATCTAAAACCTGATGAGATAACAGATAGATACAGCTTCATGACAATGATGAGGGCATTAGAATCTCCATCCGAATTGCTGGAAGGTGAAAGTGGCTTTTGACTTGCTGGGGACTGGAGGAAACGATTCTGTGCAAGCAATAAATACTTTGAAAGAGATGCAGAAAAGTTTTCCTTGCTTGGCTAAAACACCCACCTGAGGTGGGAACTACCTGTGCCTGCCTCTTGCAGGCAGCCAGAGAAGTGTCCCCAGACCTTCAACGCAGTGTGAAATGAAAACTTTCTCCTGACAGATGATACATTTACCTTATTAGTTACAGCCCAGTGGCCACTGTCAAACACATATTAATTATTCTTCTGTATTTTTTCCATTTTAGCACCTGCAAGAAGCTGTTCCCTTCCATGAGCAGCTCTTTATTGACCAGCAGTTTGTTATTGATCTCCGTGTTCAATAAAAAGTGTGGTAAACAGTGACATTGAATTACTCTAGAGCTCTCACATTTAAAAATGCAAGGGGAATAGGATACTATGATGTGTTTCTTTAACACAGAATCTTTGCTGTGGGGGACTGTTTGAGGTTTGTCTGTTTTGGTTGCAAATGGGCAAAATTTGGTCTGTTGTATGTGCAAGTACGTGTGCACACACACATACATTTGAAGTAGAGCTTTTCCTCCTTAGAAAACTGGAAGTTATTTCTTATTTGAAGCCCAAGTCCTTTCATTCTCATTTGGATGAAAAATTTATTGTGAGGCCATATGAGGACATTCATTAGGCAGAGCTTCGGGAACAGTCCCTCAGGCTGTGGCCAGACCAGTCACAAAGCATGATGTGGGGAAGGACTCGGGAGTAGATTTAGTTTAGGTTTGTGGAGGTTGGTAGGGCTTGCACAAACTGATAGGAAAGTTGGTCTCTCTGTAGTGGCCCCCTCAAAATGAATGCATGTGCCCTTAGCTGTGAGCTGAGGGCCTGGGGACTGGATCTTCAGTCACAGGAAAGGATGTGAGATGTGTGAAGTGATGGGGTATCCAGGCTTCCAACACTGAAGTCAGTGCCCTTTTAGCTTCTTTACTTTTGAGAACCCCCTCAAACTGGCAGGCAGCTTTGGGGTTCTTGCAGACAAACATCCTGAACATCCTTTGCTGCTAGAAGTAAGTGCATAGTGTATATGATAATTTGCTTACACACTGCTTGCTTTGATCTACAACAAATATGACATTAGAGTAGCTTTAGAACAGGCG
The DNA here is from genome assembly GCF_034315485.1 of Pezoporus occidentalis. Classification (NCBI taxonomy): domain Eukaryota; kingdom Metazoa; phylum Chordata; class Aves; order Psittaciformes; family Psittacidae; genus Pezoporus; species Pezoporus occidentalis. Next base: position 3,720,352 of record NW_026916082.1, on the reverse strand, counting down.
TGTGTGGTTATAACCTAGCTAGTGAAGGTGAAACCTGGTGCAAGCGGGAAGTCAGGGAGGGGAGGTTAAGTCACTGGAAGTGAATGTGATATCAGTCCCTTTTGCACACTGGGCAAATTAAGATCTCTCTTTTTCTCTAATTTCCTTCTATGTGATTCACAGTCCAAAGCCTCTCTAAGTGTATTTGGTCTGTGCTTGGTTTTATGTATGATTTTGGTTTTTCTTCAAATAGGGAGGTAAAAACTGGGTCAGGTAGTGTAAATGCAACTAAGCAATCTGTTCAATGGAGGAAGTCAAATGCAGGGCTGGTGTGTCTCTGGAGGCTTCCTTGAATGCATGTCCCAGTAACTTTTGGGCTGGAGAAAGGTAACCCCCCAAAAAAAAACATCCCAAATAAACAAACAAAAAAAGCCATTGCTTTCACATCTGCTTGATTTTTTCCCCTTTTAGCACTGTAATAAATAGATATGTGACTCCTCATTCTCCTTCCACGCTTGCGGAAGTCAGGACAAATTGATTTTGAGCTCTGTGGAATTGCGTGGGAGCGAGGCTGGGGAAATGAGATGTTTCTGCCTGCTCTGGACTTCTGTGAGTTCTCCCCAGTCACTGGATTCTTGGATGTGGGTTAGGGAACAAGCTGTAGTGACCTGATATGCTGCTACTGCTCTCCTGTCTGCTGTTCTGTGAGTACAGTATGCTGGCTGTAATCCAAATGCATGAGCTTCATATAGCATGACTTATCCTATTGTAGGTACATGTATTTCCAAACAGAACTAAATTGTGGCCGTAATCATTTATCCCAGTAGGTCTGAGAAGTGCCTAGCACACTGTTATTGGAGTAATGACAACAGTGAGAACCCGTCCAGTTCAATGCCTCTGAGAGGTGACAGTATTGAGCTTATGGAGGTATGAGCACTTCTCTCATGGTGTTTCATTATCTAGCTACCTCCCCCTGCCCCAGTGCTTCATGGACATCTTTCCTCCATGGGCAGCTGCATTTCCACAGATCCAAGAGGTTTCTCCATGGCAGGCTGTGGAGCAGGTCCCAGTACTGTCTGAGGAGCGCTGGGGACCATGTTTGCTGATATGTGCCCATGTTGCCACTTTCCAGTGGTGCACACTGCTCTGATGCTGCTCTGCCTTGGAACACCAGCTGCTATCTGGGGGGATGTGATGCCATATGAGAAGGGGAAAGCAAAGCTGAGCTTGGGGAATGCTTTTTCCAGGCAACCTCTCTCTCCCTGGAGACAGTCTCTGTAGTCTTAGAGGTGCTCAGCTATAGGCTTGTGAACAACACTGTGTTTGCAATGTCACATCAAGTTGGGATTTGGGCACACAGAGGCTCAGACCTTCCTGTTATCCATCCCATTTAGGTGCTGTCTTTGGCTTTGCACCAGTTTCCTAATGGAGAAAAAGTGTGGAGGGACTGGGTCAGACTGGGCTCCAGCTATGGGCAACAGGGATGCAGCATGCTGAATTCCTGCCTTTCTCGGGCATAGATGTCAGAGGTACAAGAAGTGAAGCTAAAGCCTGTCTGAAGCTGTAGAAACTGAACTGGGCAGACCTAAAAGAGATGAAATTTTATTCTTTTTCTCCTATGAGAAAAAGGACGAATGTCTGCTGCATTGTTCCTACAGCACGCAGTGCTGGATGGGGGATTGCTGTGACTGAGCTGCCCTCTCAGCAGGTGTTGAACCCTGTATTTCCAGAGTTCATCTTGGCAGTATTTGTGGTCTGGGGAAGAAATGGGAGTAGAGGATTACAACCCAGTACTCCTTGCATCACCAGGAGGGGCTTCAAATAGCAACAAGAAGGGAAAGAGTTTGGGCTTCCATCACAGCACTGCTGTTGCAGTGCTGGTACTGCTGACCTCGGGGAGCTGTCTAGCTCTCACTGATGACCCTCCTTCCCCTGGGGGCAATTGTGGAAGCCACAGCACTTGGTCTTGAGAAATGCCCGTGCTTAGTCCAGCACTTGCACAGAAGTGGCAACAAAAAGTGGGGTTTATGCCCTGAGAGCTCCAGAAGCTCTGCAGCCCCAGCATTCTTTAACCCCCCTCTCAGAGCCTGCACTGCCTCTCTGTCTTTCCTGAATGAACAGGGCCCTTGAGCCTTTTGGGCCATTTGTCATTCTTTATGAACACACCAGTTCACTTAAAATCCTCCCACACTATCTTCCTCCCTGCTCTTGCTCGGTCCATTTAGTTGATTGCCGCATACTCCTGTTAGTGCTCTGTTGGGCTGATGATGTATGTTTAGTAACTCTCCATGGCAGACTAGTTCTAAAGAAATACAGTGCAAAGGGTTTCTGACACAGTGAGCTGAAAAGCCAAGGGTGTGTATTTCAGGATGAAGCCCTGCTCTTGGCTTCCAGCCCTCTCACTGATGTGGCCTGATGAGGTTGAGAACAGAAATTCCTGGTCCGTGCCCCTGCATTGGGGTTAGTTAAACAGGGTTGGGTGTTTGGAGGGGTTCTTTTTGCAGTTAACTGTAGTTTGGCAATTGTGCTTTATGATGATTGGAGCAGCTCTGCATGTAATAGATGCAATCAGGTAATTACCTCGTCTGTTTAAAAAGGCCTCATGGACAAATAAATTTCCCTTTCTCACTTTTTCCTCCTTTCTGAGAGGAGGAGAGGAATGTTAAACAAACAGTGCCTGTATTCTGAAAGAGGCCTCCTGATGCACGGCACACAGACACACACACAGAGGAGCAGGTCTGGCTCTCTCCAGTGTGGTCATACCTAGATTCCCACCCTGCAGTACCTTCATGCTACAGCTATGCTAAGTAATAGCAAAATCTTTTAATGGGTTACGCTTGGTGCTTTCCTGATATGAACCTGTCAGGCTCCATTTCCTTCTCTCACATATCGTGCTGGTTTACAGCTTTCTCATGCCTTTGGTGAGAAAAAGCTTCCTTGCTTTCAGCTGTGGCTGGAGAACTGTTTTATCTCTCCCTCTCAGGTCTCCCTGCACAGGGAGGTTTGGCCAGCAGCTCGCTTCTGGCATAGGGGCAGCCCTGTGCTATGTGTGGGATGAGGCTGCTGCAGTAGCAAAGGCTCTTGACTGCTGCTTGACCCTGTGTCAGCAGGGGCACAAACACAAGGGTCTGGATCTGCAGACACTAAATGGGGTCAAGATGTGCACTGCTCCTGCTGACATGATTGCTCTGCTGGTGGTGGAGGGAAATTGCTCCAGATCGGAATTGAAAGGAAGTGATTTCCTTACTGCTGTAGGAAGCAGTTGGCTGAGGTTATCTTAGAAAGGGGCAATCTCCACTGGGAGGGACCCGGGTCAGTCATGTTCCTATCATGTGGATATAGATATTTATTACTGAACAACAGCAGTAGCTATTCACAGAGTACGCTTTAATACAGCACCTCGTGTGTCTTACCCCTATGGCACCATACATGTGGATTGCCAACGTAGTGAACCAAAAGCTTCCACTAATTAATGTAACATGGCATTTTCTGCATACAGTATAACCATAGATATGAAATTTGATGTCTGTGGCCAGAAGGAATAGTTTGCTGGATTTTCTTTCCTTATGATTAAATTTCTAGTCTCGAAGTGTCCTTAGGAAAAGGAGTAATTATGAGAGGTCATTTGTCAAAAAGGGTTCATGCACATGATTAATTTATTGCACTTCAGCAATTTACCATGGATCAGCAGGGAGATGGAGACTGTGCATCCCTAAGCCCTAAGCACATATGTGGGGCTAGGGTAACATTGATTTACATAAAAGTACATTTCTATGAGATGAATTTTCAAAACAATTGTGAAAAAAACAGAGATTTTCATGAACTTGCTCATATTTTTTCCAAACCTGTGCTATTACTGCAATGTTAGTCTATTATAGAGCTCAAACTATAACCTGGCAATATTTCCAAAAGGTGGCAGTACTGGTTTTTAAGTTAACCTTCCTTGGAAGATGCTTTTCAAACCATATCTTATTACCAGATAAAGTTTTGCCCCCAGCTGTCAAACATTTCACCCTTAGTTTCATGAACTCACTGTCCAGAGAAATTCTTGGTCATTTATAGAGCAAAATCTTAACTCCAAGTAATTTTGTTCTCCTAAATGCTCCCAGGGCTCAATACTTCTCTCAATGTCTAATATTTGAGCATGATTTCTCATTTCACTAACTTTATTTTGACGGTTCTCCTTTTGATGTACTGAAATGCCTCATGTCTTCTTGGGCAGGGTCATTCTAGGAGAATTCTGCAATAAATGAGTTGAGACATTACTGGTACAGTCCTGCTGAATTCACAGAGGTTTTGGATCTCTTCCTAACCTGTGTCCAACTCAATTGACTTCAATGAAGTCCTGTGGCTCTTTGATTTTAAGAGTTCATTATTTTGTATTCCAAGACCTTTTAGATATGGTTTCTTTGCTGAAGGGAAAATTTTAGTGTGTATACACACACACACATACATACGTATGTATGCACACACTCACACAGATTTTCTATATATATAGTGCTTTAGACTGACTGGAAAATGCCAGGTTAAGGTGGAAATGCACACACTCAGATATCAGGCACTGGTACTCATTGACATGAGTTCTTACACCACATCCTTTCAGAAGTTACAGTCCTTATAAACACAATGAATACTCCATTTATGTCCTCGTGCACAGGCAGTTCACCAGACCTGTCTTGTAACCTCTATGAGCATCGCATGGAGCCTGGTAAACCAGCAGTGCTTTCCTCTCATTGCAGGTGGTCCACTTGAGCTCCTTGGGTCAGGACAGCCCTCAGAGCTGGTTCATTCTCGATGGAGTTAGAGCCATACTGGTGTTGGGGAATGAGAGAGATTGTGCATTTCTAGCAGATTTTTGGTTTGGTTTGGTTTCCAGTGTGTTATTTTATTGCTTTTACATATCTATACTGCAGCAATGACTAAATAACCCCTAGTACTGGGAGATCACCCAAACAATTTACATTCTAGGAAGTAAAAAGGAAAATACGGTTATGCATCTTTTACAGATGGTTAACCTACTCATAGCAAGCTTAAGTGTCCTTTCTGGTATCATAAACAAAGTGAATGCTGAAAAAGGAGTAAACCAAGATATCCAGAGTCTCAGGCTGGAATTTTAATCACAAGATCATCTTTCCTGGTCTGGTTTGTCCCCAGAAGGAAGAAACTTTTGCTGGTACATTTAGACAGCGCAGGGCACATTTGTCCTTGTCACTCTGTAAAGGGAAATATTTACACTCAAGGGCTTCCCTTGTGTAGGGAGGAGGTGGCTTGGATTAGAAGAGGAATCCCAGCTTTGGATTTTTTACAGCATCTTTCCTGACTTTCTCATACAGAAAAAGGAAACAAATCCCTCAACTCTGCAGTGTTTGCCTCTCCATTCTAAGGATTAAAAAAGCAGCAATGTCCCTGTAAATTTGGTGAGGCTTCATTTGGTGGACCTGACTGCAGTGCTGCAGGGTGGGAAGCTTGCCACCAGGGCTCATAAACTCCTTGCTGTAGGTCTCCAAGCTGTTATTTCTCTAGTCATCATCCTTGTGCAAAAGTACCTGTACTTCTCAGTAGAGAAGTACTTACCCTGCTTTAAGCCAAGATGCTATGCTTGTACTGAAATGTCTTCAATGAAACATGTCAGAAGAGACCTCTTAGACAGCCTATTCTGTAATTGCCCACTTCACCTTCTTCTGAAATGACCATTACTGGATATGGTAAAAGGCAGAAGAAGGTCTCCTGTCATCTTTGCTCACTTACTTAGCCATGCCCCTCAGCAACCAGGGGAGTGAAGTGGGACAGATTCATTCACTAACAAGCAAGAAGGTGGGGAAGATTCAGGTGGAATCTTTCTGGGATTCAGAGCAGCTGCTGCTTTTCAAACCGGGCTGTAAGATGTGGATCGTCTTTTGACCTTCTCCAAGGCTGACCCAAGTAGGAATTGATTTAAAGCATTGCTGATGTCAGGACTTTTTTACTGATCCTCTGGCTGTGCTTGTGCCAGTTTTTATTATGAAAACATTTTGCACCACCTCTGAGTTGACCAGAGTTAGGACAGAACACCCAATAGGAAGTTACTAATTCATGCTCAGTCAAGTCAGTGAGCATCGCTAGATGAAAGTGGCCTTTTCTGCTGTAAGAAATGAATGTTTCTCTGTTTATTGCTCTTCCTTTTTTAGAAAGCAGAAGCCAGGTCAATTAGTTAGAGCAGGTCAGCAGCCTGCTGGGAAATATGCAAAGCTAAAACCAGTGTAAAGGGAATACTTAGATAAATCGCTGAATCTGCACTCATTAACAAGTAACAAAAATGCTTAACCCCTAGTTTAGGCATGAAAAACCTTAAGGTACTTGCTAAACAACAGACTCTAGAATTTCTCAAACTGTTTCTCTCTGGAACAAAGATGACTGTGACAATACCAAGTAGACGATATTAATGACTTTCAATTGTTGCTCAATCTAGCTTGGATGGGAAGAGGAATCTTAGAGTATTTCTTGAAATGAAAAAGAGCAGGAAATTTCAGGACCTTCTAGGTTATATTTTTCACAGTTCAGAGCTTTGAAACATAATGAAGCAAATATGTTTGTGCATATCTTCCAGGATTAACAACTGTTCTCTTGTGTGCTCATTCCCCTCATGGTCTCATCTCTACTACTTAGCTGATGGTACAAGAGCTCATCATGAACGAGGATCACACAGCTGTTGGAAATTGCCATCAGAACTTCTTCACTGCAGTAGATTGTGGTTCTGAAGGCAAAGATAGGCTATAACAGGTGTGTGCCTTCATTTATACCTGCAAAATAAATAAAACATTTATGGAGTAATATTTATAAGCTTGCAATTTTATCTTATTTCAGTTGCCTGCGGTACAGGCAAAACCCTCTGCCCTCTGTATTATGCACAAGGAGTGACGACTTACCTGTTCATGATCAGAAGAGACATTTGTCTGGTTTATTTCCCAATAAGCTCATAAAATTGCAAGTATTTCAGTGTGCCTGCCATGCCTCTGTGTAAAGACATGTGTGCATATTTGTTTTTAGAGCTGAGTAATTGGAAACAAATAATTTATTTAACATTTTTCCTTCAGCTGAATCTACAAAGAAATGCAGCAGAATTGGTAAAGCAGCTATGTGCCTCCCAGTGCAGAGAGTAGGATTGATAACAAAGTTGTCAACAAGTCATTTCTGAAGAAAATGTCCCTTTTCATTAAAAATCAAGGAAAATAAATGTGTTTTCTGCTTTCTTTCCAGTCAAGAAAAATACTAAAAGGTAACTTCCTTCCTTCCTCCCTTCCTCCCTTCCTTCCTTCCCTCCTTCCTTCCCTCCCTCCTTCCCTCCTTTCTCTTTCGTTCTTTCATTCTTTCTTTGTCTTTCATTCATCGTTCTCTCTTTATTTATTGACCAAATCTTCAGAGACAGAGGAGTGGGAAGCATCTTTCCCAGAACAATTCATTTCCAAAGGTTGTGGGAAGGACCTCTTGCAACAAAGAAGAGGGGATCCAACTCCATAGTGAAATCCCAGACAGTCTAGCATTTCTTGGGGTTCAGGATAGTATTTGGATCTCTGCTGCAGTTAACAACCTGCCGGCCCCAAGAGATCCTCACACATGTATAGTGGGGATGTGACATTTGGATCAGAATGCCTCTTCTCTCTCATAAGACTCAGTCCAGAAAAACACCTTCCAAAACCCTAAATTTATTATAGAGCTGAGAAGGAATAGATTTGAAAAAACCTCACCTTTTATCATTGGTGCTCAATGACACAACAAAGCCAGCTATATTTTTTGCAGCTCTTCTCAGGTCCAGTGGATCCTTTTACACTGGGAGTTTAAAATTCTCCATCCCACACCAACAAATATCTGCTGTTCTTTGATAACAGGGCCACTCTCCTGTTTCACTGCCAAAAGCTGTTGCAGAAACCATTGGCTGTGTGGCCTCATCGAGACATTAAATGTGGAGCGCCACACTTAAGTGCACAGGTGAAACGCGGTTACTAATTCAGTATCTCTCCTTGCTTTGGGCTTTCTCTGTGTTGCCTTTACCTGGTCACGGTCATTCTCATCTGAACAGTACCAGTTTTTACAACAGGGCAAAATACATATTCATCTGTTTAGGAAGTAGCTTAGCACCGAGTGTGTTTTCTGCATCTCACTGAAAGTTAATGGCCATGAACTCCATTGTCTGAAAAATTTATTTACAGTGATGATTATGATAATGTCTCTTGGGGTGCATTTATCATTCGTGCTTCTGAAGTGAGTCCTGTGGAAAACAAAGGTTGACATATCTGTTTCCCTGTTCAATTAGCAGCGTTAGCTGCTCCTAAAATATTAATCTTCCAAGCCAGCTTGTAAAAGAATTTGTGGAAAGATGACAGCCCAGGGTTTCAAGGATGCCACAATGTGAGATCTCTTTGCAAGGAATAAAAGCATTTTTAACAATAAGTATACTGCAGTTCTTTGATACCTTTTGTCTTGGGATTACAAAGCATCTCACAAGCCTCAAACCAGTGCTTATGTTCTCCTTAATATTACAAGGCCACATAGAGACAAATGATTTCTGATTCCAGATGGTTGGGAGGATCAGAGGAACTAGAAAGCATGGTCTCCTTCTTCATCCAACTCACTTTTCCTGCACTCCCTCCTCTATTTATTATTTGAAAGTATGCCTGCTCCCTCATTTTGTCATAACCTGTTTTTCATCCCTTCCGCATGTGGGACTTTCTGGCCAGCTATTCAGTTGACTTTCCAGAGGGTATTCAGGGACCACAGTCCCCTCAGTGGCTGCCTACATCTGGGACATCAAATATAGAGTTTGTTCCTCAGGGTGTCAGGACTTCAGGATGCGGCACATTGAAAATCAGACTGTTTATTTATAAGACCAAAAATAGAATCATGTTGCTTATATTAATGCTTCATAAGTGACTTTCATCATCTGGGGCATGTCTTGGATGTATCCTGCAAGTCCCAGATATGTAGGAGCTACAGTTGGAAACACACTCAGATGGTTGGTGTTATGTGATTCATGTCTTCTGAATCCCCATGCTAGTGTGTGCTGGAAATGTATCTCCATTCCAGGATCCACTGGCACCTGAAGGTACAGACAATGTCAAAGTCAAGGCGTAAGTAGGTGTTGCACTTTGGCACTGTTCTTTGGTTTTGTTTGGTGGAAGCATAGCAATACTTAGGCTCCAGGTGTACTGAAGCAATGTTTCAGTGCTGACCCAGAGGGTCCCTTTGTCTCCTCATATTCCTTCTTTTTTTAGCTGTTATCTTACCAAGAAAAGTGCTGAGGGCAAGAAACATATTTTGGTTCTGCATTTGCAAATGATTCGAAAGGGTACAGCTTATGAATGAGCCCTCAAGGCACTGCTGCAGTAACGTAAGTGATAAATAACAATAATTATGATAATAACAGAGATGGCATCTATTAGCAGAGACACTAATAGAGTTCTAATAAGGAGCACAACTAGGTGATGCTTTTTAATCAGAATTAATGATGTGTGTTGAAATATGTTATAGCAGGATACCATTGATTCAGCATGTGGGTATCTAGCAGAATCTCAGACCTTTCTCTAAGTAAGTTCCTGCCAAAGATAATTAGTTAGAATAGAGATAAGGAAATTCTTTAAAGCTGCACTCTCCTTTTGGGGAAACATCTGTCTGTCTGTCTCTCTGTCCATCTATGAATATATTTACATATTTATTTATTATTTGAATGTTAGAATGACCATGTGAGTGCATTATTTGCCATTAGGGCCATAAAAAGATGCAAATGTATGTGCCACTTTTTTGAGTTTGTGTGCATGTATTAAACATGAAAATTTGGGCATGTTACCACGCTGTTATCCTCTTAAAACAGTGAAATTGCTAGCAGTGCCCTGAAAGCACTGCTAACAGAAGCCATGCACGAAGCAGGTAAGAGTCAGGATCTTCTATGTGAAAGCAATCAATTCTAATCAGTAAAAAGTAGTAGTAATAAAACCACATTCTACCACAAGCTGACCTACAGCTCATCACTTAGTACAAGGCTAGGGAGCTGAAAGAAGCTTTCACTTTGTTCTAAAATCTCCAGTATTTTGTGAAAAATCTACATTCAAACTCAGTTTGGGGAGAATGGCTCCAGTTCCTCTTTGCTCATGTAAAAAAGGGCACAGTTCTATCTTCTCCTAGAAAAACTGGTCCTGTGTGGTGCCTTCCAGAGCTGGTGACCGCTGGGGAGACTAGTGAGGTCATAAGTACTGGCTCTTACTCCCTTTGGTTATCCTGCTGTGCACTGGTGCCCACAGGCTGGTACCGTGGCTGACCTAGGAATCCAATTGACCTAGGAATCCTAAGTGCCTGCTGTAGCGCTCTGTCTAGGAGGTGCCCTCTTCTCCTCCCACACTGGGAGCCCCTCTGAAAGCCAGTGAGCAATAGCTGGTGGATGTGGGTCATTTTGCAGGGGGTGATGCTTGCTGGGATGCACTGCACTGAAATGGACGAAGATGTTAACGGTTCAAAAGTCAGTCATTGATGAAACAATTGGCTTCAGCATTCATCATGAGTTTCTTGGGAGTGGAGGATTTCAGGGGACCAAGGACAGCTCAAAACTAATGAAAAGATGTCTCCTTGGTGAACAGATCTCCATAGTTCATCTGGAAAGGTATAAGAACAAGGGATGTGTCTTGAAATAAGTGAGGACTACCTCACAGCAATATGAATCAAGATTTGATGTGTTTTCATCTGAATGACACTGCTTGCTCACTCTAGTGGCCTACCAGCACCGTGTACCACTGCTGTGCAATACCATTAAGCAGCAGTATCGATATCAGTGGAAGGTGATAGAGAAGTGACTGCCCACGACTGATTCACCCTTCCCTCCTCAGTGATCTGTCCCCTGGTCTTGATTGAAGAACGCAGGATGGAGCAACAATTGCTCCTCCTCTTCTTTGCCAGCTGGGCTATTCGTGGAGTAGGCTGTGGCCTCTGGTAGGATTTCCCTCTCAGTATGGAGGCTGTGTCATCCATGGATCACAGTGCCTCTCTGCTGTGTCTCTGCTAATGAGCAATCACAAGTTTTTTGATGTAAATCTCATTGCATCCCTCCTTAATGATACCGAGTTGGTTACAATCGCTATTCTTCTGACACTCCATCTATTATGGCACCATTTATTTAGTGAGGGCTTTTTTTTTTTTTAAAAAAAAAGAGAAAATAATTATTCCACACTGTTCTTGTTCCAGATGGCTTCTATAATTAGTTTATTACTTTTGCAGATGTTGTATGAAAACTTCAGGATGTGAGCCAACAATGCGGAGATGAAACTAATGAAAGTGAGTTTTCAGCTGATTGTTCACAATGTAGAAATAAATATATTCTGTGTGTCAAATGAGTGCAGTGCAGAATGCAAAGCATGTATCTGGAGCATTTGATTCCAAATGGTGTGTATTGTATCTAAGTTTTCAGTTCATGTTCTTGTCCCCTGCTTTTACAGACAAGAGGCAGGGAAAGGCCGGTGTCTTTTCTGCCCGAAAGGCCAGGGTGTCACGATCAGGAATAAAACTGCAAAGTCCCATTTCCCATCCCTATGCTAACCATTTTTCAACCTTACGTGGATCCCTGCTCCAATCTTCAGAAAACAGGATGTCCCTGTTTGGTTTTAATGTCTACGTTCTTATACTTCACTTCTTTTACAGTAGCTGCACTACAGAAACAGACCTCCTGCCCTCTGTTCACATGGTAATGAGATGATCAGATATTTACTAACTTTTGGGATGGCAGTTATTTCATTAAGGGCAATTATTCATTCCCCTTTTGGATTTAGATTGCAATTAAAAAAAAAGGAAAAAAAAAGAGAGACATGGGAGAACCTCCCTTGCATTGGAAAACAGTGTTTCCCTCTGAAGAGCACCAGTACTCCTTTATAAGCCCTCCTGGATAGGTTTCAGTGTTAATATCCTTGGCTGAAAGTTCTTGGTGATTAATAGCATTGACTGGCTAGTTAAATACATGATTAACCTGGGAGCAGTCATGCTTCTCAAGTAACAACAGTAATTGACAGAATGTTCAGTAAATAAAACTAGCTTAATGCTGTACTAATATGTAATTAAAATACCTGTGACTCTTTCCGTCACTGGGGACCCAGCTCTGCCTCCGAAATGCCAAGTGTTTCAGTTTAAAAAAGGTACCAGATTTAAAAAGCCTGATTTTGTTTCGTGAAGCCTCCCTCCCCCTCCACCCCATAAATAGCCACAGTGGTAATTCTGTATTCAGAGGTGCCAGCAAACACAAGACCATTTCAGTTTACAGTCGCTCCCACACATTGTGCCTGCAAACGGGAGGCGATGTATATTTAAAGAGCTGCTCATTGGTGTCCTTCCTTTCTGCCTGAAACGTATCCCACCTACAGCTCCGGGACATGAATTATTTACTGCTGAACAAAAAGTGAGGGCCTTTAGCGTTGATACGCTGGTGGTTTGAGTGGAGTTGAGAGAATTCAGCCTCTGATGTATAACTTCTCCCCTTCCAGTTGGGCTGCTCCATGATGGCCAGCCCAGGGCTGAGGACGTGGAGGGTTCTGGGCAACCTCTCAGTGCCCTGCAGTGCAGGGATCATCCTGCAGTATTCTCCTGCTTGTATTCAAAGCATTGGCCTTATACTCTTCAAAGTTATTGTCCTGCTTTTAATTTTCCCCCATCCTCTCTTCAGGCACATCCTAAAGCGGATTTACTGGCCATGAACATTCAGATGTAGCTCACATCTTGAGCTTCAAGTGCTCTGCAGTGCTGTGGTCCAGATCTTTCACCATCCCTGAAGTCAGGAGCAGACACAAGACTAACCCTGTATCAGTGCATTTCACTGACCTGCCAGACACAGCTAGAAAGCAAAGCAGTGTTATAATCTCCTTTTCCCTTCCACTGGCCACACATCTTCAGTTATAACAGAATTATGATGTGCAGTTCCCCAGCTTTGCTGGCACTGCAGCAGTTATTAATCTGTGTGTGCTATCCATCGACCTATTTGTTTTATCTGGATATGTTATTAGCCTTCTTTCCATCAATCCAGTGAGGGCCAGAACTGTTTGGAAGTAGGTGCATGTTCGCTGCTTTTAGAGAGCGTATAGTCAAAAAATTAAAACCCCTTAAAACCGTAAGTCAAATTCACACCAGCATAATTCTTTGGCAGCTGGTAGAAAGACCTAATGAGGTCTAGAGCCCAGCCTTTCCTACAGAAAAGCACCAAATATGTACTCAGTGTTGGAGCTCTGCTAGAACAAGAAAAAGTATCCCAAAGAAATTAACTAGAATGAAAGCAATGATAGCACAGGGCTGCCAATAGCAATGTTTTGTAGTACAGAAGTAGGCAGAGGAAGCAGCAGCAAGAAATGGGAGTATCAGAAGTCTAACTGCTGTGCAAAAAATACAATAAAGCATGAGTCCTGTCCTATAGACCTTGTAGTCTTTGGATAGCAAAAAAAGGATTTCTCTCATTATTTCAAATTGGGAGACATGGTTAGAATGAAGTGAGTTATTAGAAGTTAGACAGAGAGTCTGTAGGATGCCCATGACTGATCTCCCAAGTGTTGCAAATTGTCTGCTTCTTTAGAAGATTGGCTATCTCTTTCTCTGGAGGGAAAACAGGATTAAACAGAAACAGCTGTCAGCTCCTTAGCTGGAGAGTACTAGGAGGACAGAGATAGATACAATGAAGATAAATTGCTGGAATAATGGAAAGCAAGGCATTTGATTGGTTTCATACAGTGATCAGCTCATTAAGTCTTTGGGTTACTGTTAAATCTGTATATTGCACAAAATGAAAAAAATTATTAATACATATATACTCACAAATAAATTAGATCACAACTACAAAATATTCTTCATTTTACAACAGTTTCTATCTCAAAGCAAATCCCTTCCTCTCTTTTTATTATCATCATTCTCTGGCTGCCACTTGGACGCTTTGTGCAGCACCATTACAGAGCTGACATCTGTTGTGCTACATCTATTCTTACAAATAGCCCTATCTCTAGTACCGGGCTGTGCCTTTTTTTCTCCCATGGTTGCTCATGTTGTTGTTTTCCACTGGTTTTACTCTTTAAGTTAGCAAAAGGCAAGCAGAAAACTTTGGATTCAACGGGGGCAAAGGATCTATTGCTACAGACCCAGGCGTGGCACAGATGTTGAAGCACTTTTCTTCTCGGGATATTTTTCTTCATGATCCAAATCAGAATCAGCAGGGCAGAAAACCTGAAGAGGGATAACATACGAAGACACTGTTGCAGCAACGCCTTTCATGAGTGGTTTAGCTTGTTAAGTCTTTTGTGCTGTGGATCTAATGCTTCCTAGCTTTCATCCAGTCCTGAGCCATTGCCTTCAAATCACCCTCTGGAGCTGTTTTATTGACAAACTTTACAGGCTCACAGATCTTTTGTGCACTTGAACTGGGCTGACACACTGATCTGTTCTTCTGTATCCACCTTCTCGTTAAGATCTTAGTGGAAATTGATTCTTTAGCATTTTCATGTGCTGGCAACTGAGACCTTTCACTTGCCACCGTCATCCAGATGAGGAATCACCCCAGAGTGATCTGCTGTGGGCATCTGCAGGTTGCAAGCTTGAGAACAAATTAAAAACATGCTGGAAGGAGAATACATCAGGGGTCATCACTGTCACTCACCTTCAAGTCTGACAGACTGTGGAAGTTTAATCTGAAAATTCTCCCTTTGGCTCAGTATCACCTCACTAATGAAATCTGGTGTATGATGCTGGAGGGTTGGTGCCAAGTGATCCTTTTCACTACCATTGTAAGCCCAGTGTACAGCCTTTCAAAACACCTCATTTGCTAGCATTAACTGTACAGTATGCTAACTCTTTTAGACATGCATTTTGTGCACTAAAATCCTTTGGACTCTACCTGCATAGAGGGTTCTTCAAGCAGAAGATAAGAGCTGAGTATAAGGCAGATCCAGAATATGTCATTAGCGATTTCAGTCTTGAATTACTTTAATGGTTGAATTACTCTTAATGATAGAGAGGTGGCTTGGTGTCGTGGTTTAAACCCAGTCAGGTAACTTGTTCACTCACTCCCAGTGAGTGGTGCCGAGCTGACAACAATCGAGGTCCATGTCCCCCCCCCGCCGGGGTTCTCCCCTTCCCCACTCCCGGAGGAACGGGGAGGAGGATGGTGCAACTCCCACGGGTTGAGACAAGAACAGTCCAGCAACCAATGTACAACACAAATCACCACCGCTACTATCAACTACAACAATGATAAGGGAAAATAACAAGGGAAGAGAATTTCCACCCGGAAGCCCGTGTCCTTCCGGGTAACTCCCAGTCACCCCCCACCCCGGCCATGACGTGCTGTGGTATGGAATACCTCCCTGGCTAGCCCGGGTCAGGCGCCCTGTCCCTGCTTCCTCACAGCTTCCCCTCCTCCCTGGCAGAGCATGAGCCTCACAAAGTCCTTGGTCAGGGTAAACATCACTTAGCAACAACTGAAAACATCGGCTTCACCAACACTGTTCTCAGGCTGGAAGTCAAAACACAGCACTGTACCAGCTACCACAAAGGAAAAAAACCATGACTGCTACTGCTGAACTCAGGACACTTGGCTAACAGGTTAGGTCGAGGCTGATCCTAAACCTTGAGGAAAACTGCACTCTCGCCTGAATTTCAAGTCTCCAGTAGTGATTTTATGGGCCATGTGATGGCCCCTATGATTGTCGTGGTTTAAACCAAACCAGGTAACTTGTTCACTCACTTCCCCCCCCCCTTCTTGCCCTCACCCCACCTCCCAGAGGGATGGAGAGAAGAGTCAAAAAGAATGCAACTCCCACAGGTTGAGATAAGAACAGTTTAGTAACTAAGGTAAAACACAAATCACTACTGCTACCACCAATAATAACAATGATAAAGGAAATAACAAGGGAAGAGAATACAACACCTCAGCACCAGCCGACCGATAACTTGCCCCCTCCCCCCCAAGCCCAACCAAGCTCTGACCGATACCTCCTCCAACCCTGCAGTCCCCCAGCCCTTCCGGGTAACTCCCAGTTACATCCTGGGCATGACGTGCTGTGGTATGGAATACCTCTTTGGTCAGTTTGGGTCAGGTGTCCTGTCTCTGCTTCCTCCCGGCTTCCCCTCCTCCCTGGCAGAGCATGAGGCTCACAAAGTCTTTGGCCAAACCAAAACATCCTTGTTATCAGCTCTGTTCCTGAGCCGAAAGTCAAAACAGCACTGCACCAGCTACCAAGAAGGAGAAAAATGACTGCTACTGCTGAACCCAGGACAATGACGTACCATTCTTTCTTTCATGTTGGACTTGTTAATGTTGTTCTACAGTTAATGGCTTCATGCTTTTGAGTTGGCACTTTTTGAGTAGGGGATTGTATTTCTCTTCACATGGCTCATGAGCAGATAATCAGAGCACTGAAAAATACAGCTCATCTTCTATAAGAATTATCTTTCTAAGGAAAAGAGACTGTGGCACGTTAAACACCTTTTAGGAACTGCTTCTTTTAGTATGATACAGAGTCTTGTTAAAAGTGATCTACATCTCCACTGGTATGTTTTTCTGTTTGTATAATTAACCTGAATCAAAGCCTGAAAAATCCAGGAACAAATGTGATGAAAGGCTTCTAGAACCAACCAAAAACTAAGGTCCAGGGCACTCCAGATGAAAAATGGATGTCCTGCTATTGCCTTGGGTCAAGCTGCATCAATTCCCTGCCTCATTATTCTGTGATAAAAATCTCAGAATCAGGCCATGATCCAACATCTGTAACTACTATAAAAGGTTGGTGCGTTGTGGTGCTTTTAGTGTCATGAGCATGAGTTCTCCATAGGATCTTCTGCTCATCAGACAGAGTTGAACCTTTCTACCATGGCAAAGTGAGAAAACCAAAGTGACACGACCAAGGATAGAATTATGATCATGGGTTTCTACTGCTCTGAATTCACCACATAGGACGAATGAGCAAATGGAGTGACCTTAAGAAAAGGAGCCAGGTTCTGGTGTTTGGGAATTTTACATTTTGGGGAGGTTATTTTAGAACCTAGCAGAGGGATTTGGTCCTGGTCTGATTAAAAGCGGAGGCTTGAAAATTGTTTAGTGTTATGTATAATTACTTTTCTAATGGTATCAGGAAATTATTTAAATGCAAATTAAACTGTGCTGCCAGAAGGTAGATGTATAGCATTGAATAGAGCTGCTTTAGAAAACAATGTAATTTTAGAAAAATTACCTCCCCTGTCCTGAATAAAACCAGTGGTATTAGTTGTATTACTAAGATCGGTTAAACGTTGCTGTTCTTCAGGACTTGGGCTACTATAGAATCCCTCTAAAATGAGTTGAATGTTGCTCAAGTAAATCTGAAATGAGATTGTGAAGTGAAACAATTTTCCTAGCTTTCTTTTTACATGAAGCATATACCACTTAACACCACCCAGTTGAAAGGGCGGGTTGAAAACTGAGGTTAGAAAGCCTAAACTTCTGTCTTTTTGGTTCCCAAAACGAAAAGCTTTGTACGTGCCAGCCAGATTTATAGAATCATAGAACGATAGAATGGTTAGGGTTGGAAAGGACCTTAAGATCATCTAGCTCCAACCCCCCTGCCATAGGCAGGGACACCTCGCACTAAGCCTACCTTTGTAACAGTACTGTGGAGCTGCTTGCTGTTTTAATTGGGGGATTCATAGAAACAAACCAGGTCCCACACTGTGCCTCCATGAGCTGCTTTGCGAAAGCCACCAAAGGTCCTTCTATGACCTTCAAAGAGAGTAAAAGAAAAATATACCTGAAAAAAGAAACTAAATTAACACAGATTGGTATAGAGAGAGCACCACGGTGTGCTGGAGGTGGGCAAGTAATTTGCTTGTCTTTTATGAGAGGACTGGACTCTATTGACTCTCCCTTTCCATCCGTTAAGCTTTCCCACAGGACTGTTGCAGGCTATACCACTGGTCCAGATAGGGAGCTGTGTTTGTTTGACAAGTCCAGGACACATTCAGAACTTTCTTTGATTTCCCCTGGGATGTTAAAAAGAAAAACAGAATGTTTTATTGTAAAATGTCACATTTAGGGGATCAAGACTAAACAATTCTGGTTGGCTTGCTCAGCCTGCTTTTGTACCAAGCTACAGTGAGCACAGCTGAGTAAGTGTTACAAAGTGGGGCTTACTCATACAAATAGGAGGCTTGTGAAACAAAGAGCCAAATGATTAAGCAGAAATTGCACAAGCATGTGTGGAGAGGTGATGGTGATAGCTCCTGCCATGTTGGGCTTTCTGTCAACCCCGCTGCGGCAGGTTTTGGTAACAGCTGAGAATCACGTTTCCATCTGCCGAGAATCCATGATCAAGGGCAAAATCTGAATAAGATTTAAATCCTTTGGGACACTGGTCCACATCAATTAAAAAAAATACAGAAAAAAGTGTAATGTGGAGCAAAAATATTTTTTTAGCTACAAATTCTTTTCCCAAGGAACACTGGGAACTGCTGTCCCCACAGCCCTTCTGAAGAGGCGGACGCAGTGACAAAACCAAATGAAGTATTCCCTGAGGACTGTCCCACAGACTCCAGAACTCAGTGATTTAACACTTCACCTAATACACTTGCACTCAGTGCCTAGGAGTCAGTCACAAGTACAGGATGTGGGCACAGAGAGCACTTCTAGGCTGCTCTGAATGTCTGAGAAAGGATGAGATACAGCCCCTAGGAAATACGGATTCAGCTGGTTGTACGAATGACACAAGGCAGGAAGCAGTAAGGTGCAAACAAAGGGAAAATCAGACAGAATTAGAGACCTTCTTACTTAAGACTAACATTTCCACCCCTTATTCTGTTTAAGGGAGAGGTCAGGTGCATAAGAGACAAGCAGAGAGGTGAAGAGTAATTTTGTTATGTTGATAGCACCCAGTATGGACCCATTTGAGTGCTGGTTATGTGCGTCCTTGTGAAGATACATATGGCCAAATATTTCTCTGGGGCACATCATAAAGCACATAATTGCAAGACATTTCCCATGCTCCCCCGAGGAGCCTGCTGTGACAGTGTGACAGCTGCTGAAAGACAAATGCCAGTAGCAATCAGCGCCTGGCTTGCAATATTTCAAGCAACTGTGTTCCCAAGCAAAAGGCTCCCCTGTTACCTGCAGTGCCACTGACTTCCAGAAGGAAGAGAACATCTGAGGTGAGAAGTTTGCTTTGCAAACTGAGGTGTAAGTGTGCCTTGCATCAGTGTAGGGGGGATTGGGGACCAGTCTGCCTTCTCTCCCCTTCTCATTTCCCCATTTCCACCAGCCTGCACCTGTATTTCCCTGGCATGGGAGTACCCAGAGGTGTGGGAAAGTGGCTAGCTTGGTGTGTGTTTGGAAAACTTCTTGTTCCTTGTTTCTATGACCTTCAAGGGTCTCTTGCAGTCCCATTGCATTAAGAACATCTTTACCAAGGGGACTAAAACTCACTGTAAAGAAACAAAGCAATAAATGTTGATCAGGTTAGAGGGGCCAGGTGTACATCACATACTAAAAGTGCCTACCGAAGGCAAAAGTTTAAACTAGTATTTTGCATATACAACAGCCCTGCAGTATGCTAACGCCTCTTTATGTCACCCTGGCAGCAGAAAGAAGTTTAAAACCATTATTTTGCCTAAAGAGCCTCCTTGAATAGGCCACAAGTGCATGGATGCATATTCATAGTCAAAATTAAACTGCCTAACAGTAAGGGTTTTACTTTCCAGAGCCTGTGGGAAGAAGAGGGTGAGACAGAGCTTCTCCAAGGGAACATGCATTTACTTCCAGAGGGCTGGGGAGGCTCCTGCTGCATGTATGGGGCAGGCTGTAGGGCAGTGTTTTCACATAATCATCGCTCTTCTTTCTTGTTCCTGAAGGATTGTGCTAAAAATGAGACCATCTTACCCTCGGAGAAGGGTTATGTGGGAAGTGAAAGGCTATAATGTGAGGGCATGGGATCTCTCAGCAAAAATCTGTCAGCAATATGGCCAGGGGAGCACTGAAGCAAGAATCAAGCTCCCTGTGAAATGATTACTTCTGTTGACAAATCAGCTCCTTGTTGAGATTTTTGACAGCTTGGCCCTAGATGGCTGTTCTCACAAGATTTTTGTTGTTTTGGCTTCTGGCTCTGGCCTGAAAGAATTGGCAGAGGAAGGTCGTGTTTACCTAACAAAATATATAACTTGAATTTGAGGAGGACGCTTTTGATGTGAAATATGGGTTGTGCTGCAAAGTCTGACAAGCTGTCACAGTGGAGCAAGGGACCCTGTCCTTTGTTTAGCCCTGCAAAAGAATACAGCAGCACTGGGGCGAGATGGTGATAAACAGGAGATGCATGCTGCCTCGGGCAGAGGACTAGATGGACCATTTCAAAGCTGTGCCCAAGGGTATTAAAGCTGAGCTGAAATCTTTATTCCTATATAACTAGGACACCTTGGTACCTCCAAGGTCCTCTTCAACGTGCTTATGTAAGCTTCTTGCTTTGGTATTATGCTGGTCAGGATTTTACGCTGGTTTTAGGCTGCTCCTTTAAGAGATAGAAAATCTGCCAAACCAACCTAACCATGAAAGAATTTGTATCTAGGGAGAAGCTGTGATTCAGCTTTCTTGGCATCCTCTTTGTTTGCATGTCACAAGAAATAGAGGACATGGAAGTTCAGGTGGTCCTTTGCACTGAGCCAGGCATAGTAAGTGAGGGTCGTTTGTCTACTAACCACTGGTAATGTGTGAATCTTAGATCTGGGATAGTATCCTTACTGTACAAGATATTTGGGGAAATTATTGTTACTACTGCTTAATCAGTAGAGATAGTCTTTAATGACTTTCATATCTAAGAGGAAAAAAGAAAAAATATACCCCAGAGCAACGAAATAAGCCCTCTTAAAAACTTAATTAAAATATGAAACCTTTGATTTCAGGCAATTAAATGGTACATTTTCTGCCTTTCAATTAAGTGTTCTGATACTCTCTGAACAGAATATACTTATGGCTGGAGCTGTCTTCAAGATTATAACATTCCGGATTAGTAGTGCTTCATATGTGCACCTCAAAGCAAAACTGACTGCAGAATAGAGGCAGAGATTGCTTCCCAAACGCTAATGAGATCTGAAGGTGCTCTGCTGGTGGCTTCCAGCATTGGCAGCTGCTTATGAAGCTGAAGGACACAGTTTATAAATCTATGGAAAATTTGAAGTAGGAAATGTAAATGTTTGAGCGTCCCTGGACTTAGATGAAGTATAGGTGCCCATAAACTGCCCATTTTATCATAGAATCACAGACTGGTTTGGGTTGGAAGGGACCTTAAAGCTCAACCACTTCCAACTTCCCCTGTCATGGGCAGGGACACCCTCCACTAGACCAGGTTGCTCAAATATTCAGGAGTAACCTGAGATGACCACTGCATGTTTGGGAGCAATCTAAAAAAGATGCCTCTTTGCCAGCTGAGTCATTCATTTGTTCAGCCTGAGGCATCCCTCAACATAGAATCGTAGAATCATAGAATAGTTAGGGCTGGAAAGGACCTTAAGGTCATCAAGTTCCAACCTCTCTTCCCCACACTAAACCATGTCACCCGAAACTAAACCATGTCACCCATTTCCACCCAACATTTCCAACCCAAACCATTCTATGATTCTGTGATTTGGGTAAGGGCAGAAGGAGAAGGTGGTCTTGGTTGTCAGCTTTGGAAAGCAGCTTTGACTTACCTAAATTCACTCTAATGGCGCATGGTTGGAGTTTTTGCTTTTACACCCTGCCCTAAAATATTGAACAGCAGCATGCTTGGCAATTAAATAGCTGTCATGCCTTCTCTGAGACCTAGCAGCGCTTTGGGGATATTATATGACACATGATTTGTACAATCAGTTAGTGAAAACTTTGTGGAGCACTTTGGGATTCATCTGAATGAAAGGTATTACCATAAACGTAAGATCATTCTCATTATCATTAATATTCTTTTATGAGGGACCTTATCAAAAGCATTTTGAAAATCCAAGTAAATTATATCTACCAGGTCACCTTTATGCACTATTTTATTAACTTTTCAGATGAGGAATAGCTTTGAAAGAACAATATTTCCTTACGAAGACTGAAGTGGGTTTACTCCCTACTGTCATTTATTTGCCTCCTTTATGATGACATTACAGGCTACAGCAGAGGTCGGGGCCCTGCTGTGCTGAAGGCTGCACAAACACGGAAGGGAAGACTGGTGACATTTTGGAAAACATAAAATCTAAATGAACTAGATGGTTTTGTCCCTGCTGTGATCCGTGCCCTTGTGTCCTCTGTGGCACCAAGTGGTGGTTCCCAGGCCTGGGGGTCATCTCGCAGTTAGGGTGTCTCTGGCACTTTTTGGGTGTAAGTGACCCCCAGAGACCCTGCACCCCTCCCCACACTGGAAATGGTCTGGATGGGCAGTATTTCCTCAAGAACTGCAGCATACCACTCCTGCTTTCGCTCAAAGTGAGATTTTCCTTGTTACCATGCAGTAAAAGCCAGCACTGAATCCCTTCCTTTGCTTTCAAGGGGGCATTTCACTCCATAAGGTGAGCAGGGCACCTTGTTTGACAGGTTCACTACTGTGTAGTTTGTTTTTGCCACAGCCTGGGTTAGGTACTAGGTAGTCCAGGTGATTTACTGCCCCAGTGAACTGGCGGCCACATAACTCCTTCGTCAGGTCCCGTTCACCTTCCACAGAGCTAGTAAATCACTGCTGAAGACACCCTTTAATTTCCCACAGAAAGGGGCACAGACAAGGAATCTCTTTAGTTACATCCATAGAAACAACTCAGCCAAGGGGCTTTTTCACGCTTCAGCATCCTCTAATTTTTAGCATCCCCTCTAATTTTTAGCATCCCCCTCTCTCTGCAAAGATGAAGGGTTCTGCAGAAGAAATGCCTGCTTTTGTACATCTGATAGCAAGTAACTACAAAGAGTGGTGTCTTCCAGCAGATACATTTATTTGAGTTAATTAGGTACAATAAAACTGTCACGTAACAACAGCGCTTTCCAAGTTTCGCTCATTACGTGCCTGGTTGGGGGTTTATTTTTTTTTTCTTCTCTACTGTATCAGAAATACCTTGATTTTTCTTTTATAGTCCCATGTCCTTTTCCTTTCTAGCGTCTGCATTTATTCTAGCTTCTGTTCTGCTCTTTAGTCATATACCCTTTTTAGTTTTTAAAAGGATGTTTATTTTCAATAAACTCTGCTCAGCCAGGCAGATTTTATCCTTTCTGTTCTTATATTCAGCTCAAAGGTCCAACCACCATCTGCTTGTTTAGCACAGGTTCTTAAATAGCCTCCGGATTGATTGTATTAGCCAAACTCACCCTTGGTGCAACTCCTGGGGCTGCTGGAGGAGTTACTCTAGGAGCAAATTTGCTGTAAGTTGTTAAAGAGTTTCCCTATGCCCTTGAGCCTTGTGTTAATCATTTTTCTCATAGTTTTAAAATCTGGCCTTTTAAAGTTCACCCTCACTGCATTACCCCTAGGAGAGTAACCTTCTATTATGATATCAAACCTAATTGCACAGTGATCATGATTACCCAGTGGATTTCTTACTCTCACCTCCCTTAACTTGTGTGCATAATTTAGCGCAGGGTTGAGATTCAGTTCCTCCAGCAAAGGGCTCCTCTGAAAAGCAGTCTTTAAATAATGTCAATTAATTGGCTTTTCAGACATGGGTTTTTCAGCTGATAGGCAGCAGAGTCATGGAAGTCATAGCTCTTCCACTGCTGACTCAGTGCCCTGCAAAGGGCATTAACCTGCGTTGTCCCTGTGGTGGTCCTGATAAACACCATGGGTTGATCTCTAATGGCTTGCACTGTCCACAGTGGTCCTTGTAGTTTATCCAGGTGGCCTTGGCAACTGCAGAATGGTGACAAAAGGTGAGAGGAGCCTCCCTAAAAGCCACAAAACTGGAAAAACATGATGTTTGGAAATGAGAAATCTGATCCTGGGCAGAGGATAAGAGAAAAGAGGGAAGTGGTGGGGTTCAGTGCGCACTTGGAATGGCTGTTTGGTGACTGCAGTTCTTGCAGCACATGGGTGATAGACATTAATACAGCTGCATACCCCACCAAAGCCTCCTGGAGCCTGTTCTTCCCATGACCCTTTCTAATGAGCTCAATGGCAGACCAGATCAATTTGTTTGGTGGTTTCCATGAACTAAGAATAAATGGAGCAGTCTGGAGAGAACATGTTGCTAATTTAAGAGTGTAATAGCTCCTGGTGACTGTACGGGGTCATTATGAAAATGTTTACCCTTCAAGGACTTCTGGAAATTCAGGGGAAATATTTAGGGCTGAGCTCATGACAAAGGTAGATATCCTGGTCCTTACAGACTTCTGAGTTGGAGCGGTTTAGCTGAGAATCAGGCACACCTTTTATAAATAGCAACAGAAAATGCAATTTGGGTTACAAAAAAATTAACGCTCATTTTCTCTATTAAAAAAAAAACAAAACAACACAGTAGCTGTGAAGAAATGAGAGAAATGAGAACTAGCTCATAAAGATTAATTTGTCACAGGAGAAATTTCCTGTATGAGAGGTAAAGTGTGGTAGGATTTTAACTGTCTTCAATAAATGCAAACGAATATTTTCTGTTGGCCCTAGTGGCTGGTAATACACGTGTTTGTCTTAATGCTTTAGGAAAATAGGTAAGTAAAATAAAAATGAAGCTCAACAGCTTGTCCTAAATGGATTCCCTGCTTTGGCAGAAAAAGACGTACAAGGTGCTAAACATGCCTTTGCTAAGTACTGTATGAGTGTATACCGATGGTGCTGAAAACAACATAAAGGCCTTTCAGCTTTGTAATTGTAGCTACACAGTGTTGTTGGGAAATCTCCTGCTTTATCACTGGGACGTGTTGATATCGAGCCAAGCAGTGGATGTGCTTGGATTGATACCAGTCCTGCATTTTCCTGCCTTTCACCTTTCCCTAACGTGAAGTCCTCCCTGCTGATGGTCTGTAGTTTCCTTGGAGATGTGAGACGGCACAGCAAGCTAAAGCACTCAAAGAAACAATTGGAAGCTGCAAGTTTTTATTTCACATGGAGATGACATACCACTCGAGTGTCTTCTCTGTTGTCTCTGGCTGACAGTTCAGTATTGCCCTGGTAATTTTCTTTGGCTGTTGTTTGCAGCACTTTGCTTTTAGGAGGTGGTCATGAAAGTGCATTTATTTGTTCAGACAATCAAATCAGCCACTTGGTGGTCACTCAAGCTTTCTCTGTGTCCCTTTTCCTTTCAAATAATTTCTTCACTAAGATGAATCCAATGCATTTACGCAAGGACCTTAAGTACGAATTGGCCTGGATTTCACCTCTGATATATCAGGAAAACATATTCTTGTCTTAAAAGGACTTCTGTTGTTGAATGCAATGCAATAAACATAGGAATAAAAATCACAGAGTCATGTAAGTGCAGAATAAAAAAAAATCCCACTGTTTTAATGGACCTAAGGGCATCCCCTCCCTGCAGTGGATTTTCTCATCAGCCCTGAATGCAAAGAGAAATCCGTCATGGTACCATCCCATTAAATCTTTGTTTCACCATGCTCAAAACATATCTACCACCGGCATCTATGAGTGCAGGATGATATCAAAGGAGTAAATAGTAGACAGGCACCCATGATAAGCCACATCACACGCTACCCATGCTGCCAGGCTGCTCCAGGCTCTGTGTGAGATGAGTACCACTCTGGGGTAGGGGCACTACATGGATCTGTGACCAGGTGGTACTACTGAGTGAGCTCTGCCCCCATTAGGTAGATAATGCACTCCTCAAATCTTCCTCTCCTGAAGTACGTCTAGCCAAACCTGAGCAGATCCATAAAATCAGCTGAAGAGATTTCTGAAGGACTTAGGAGTGTACCCAGTCTGTGCAGTGGGGGGTAATTTGGACAATCAGTGGAACAAGGGTCAGAACTGTGTCTGAAGCAGGAAGCCAAAGGCAATAATAACTAATATGTATCCATAAAAAATTCATGGGAAATTTCATCTTGGGTAAAAGAGAATGAATAACTATGTTGATTAAGTATTAAAGTTCATTTTATTTTTAGAAGTACTTAGAAAATTGAAAACATCTGGGAACATTATGCAATTCTTTTTACGTAATATCATCCATTTGCATTTCATCAATGCCATCAGTTTAACCCTGACCTGTAAGGAGGCAACCCACAAGACCCATCCTCTTTCTTGCTGGGCTGCAAGCAGTGGTTGGGTTCAGGCACTTTGCTCTCTGTGGGAAAGAAGCATGTATATAAATCATAGAATTATAGAATGGCTCAGGTTGGAAGGGACCTTAAAGCTCATCCAGTTCCAGCCCTCCTGCCATGGGAAGGGATGCTTTCTGCTAGACCAGGTTGCACAAAACCCCATCCAGCCTTGCCTAAATGGTAGTCTATATCAGAGCACAATGCCTAAGCCCTTCTACACATCTGACTTTCAGCATCCTACCAGTAAAGTGTGGAAAGTTTGAGATGTGAGAACTGATTGATCTGTTAAAATGTTGAATCCCGGAGAATTTGCCCTGGGATATTCCATAGGACTAGCTGTGGATTCCATTAAATCACAAGCAAGAATCTTCCAGACAAAGCTTAGAACCTCAAAGATCTTCTGATAGGTAATGCCGTTACTGGGGACATATCACTTGGTATCTGGAGGTAGAAACTTTAGTGCCTTTAAAGGTCTGCTGTCCCTTCTGCAGTGAGAATCCCAGGTCTATTTTACTCAGGAGGTGATGTGGTATTGTTCTTTACATTTTTCTTTAAGGAGGTGGCACACAGAGCCACCAGGAGTAACGACGGCTCAGACTGGGCACGCACGGTTTTGTATCCTCCAAGGGGGTGACTCCTCCAGAGAGCAATTGAGAATGGGCAGGGTAGGTGATGTGGAGCTCCAAGCCCTCCAAAGCAGAGTCCTCCACAGGTCTCTGGCAAAGGGTGGAGCAAAAGGGCAGCAGCTTTTTGGATCGCCTTCCACCTCTAGATTGTTCCCTCTATATGGGAACAAATCCCTGTCCTGCAGGGAACTCTATTCCATGTCCCACAGAGTAATCACCTTTCAATGACAAGGCTCATCCTTCCCTCCCATGCAGAGCAGCTGCCAGCAGGAAGGACGGGGCTTCATTTGTGTGTGTTTGCAAGATAGTGGCATGAGATTAACTCATGTGGGATTTACCAGATGTCTCTCTGTGGAGTAGGCTGCTTTTGGAGAGCAAAAGAATTCTTCAGTCTCTGCCTAACTGGAGGAATGAATCATATACCTGTGCATGCTGCTTTCTTTGAAGGACAAGGTGCCCTGTGGAGATGAGGGTGTTCCTTTCTTTCCTGGAGAATCTCACATCCTCGGAGATCAGAGGAATGGGGAAGAGATGATGCACTGACTTTGCTTTATAGCCTGATTCCTTCCTATCTCTCTGGCAGGTCAGATAAGCCTGGTCTAATCTTGCATTAAAAAGTTTTACCAGTGCTTGCTTCCCCCCCCCCCCCCCCATTTTAACCTCCTTTGCCACTTGCTCTGCCAACAGAAGGCAATGCATCCTTCAAGTGCCTGAAAAAACCTGCTTCTCTGTTGAACAAAAGAAAGTAGATGGGATGAACCAAGAACTATCTGAATCTGAGCACAAAGTCTAATTGCAGCAAGGGCAGTTCAGCTTGCCACACTCATGCTGAGCACTGTTACTCAGCTCTTCATCGTCTTCTGCAGCACTGTCTGGGATGTCCACACAGAGTATGTGGTGCAGGTGGTAGCATGTGCAGGGACAGTGACCTTTGCATGGTGCCACGGGAGCTGAGGGCAGCACTGAGAGTTCCCCTGGAAGAGAGGTTGCTGATTGCCTTGCTGCACCTGAGAAGATGTCTGCATATGTGATGGAAAGCACCCTGCCCAGCGAGTGCTGCGCAGTGTCTGGAGCTCATGGTGACAGATGGGTTGGATGGGTAATGGAGTCTGGTCTTCCTTACTGCCATCCGAGACTCAGATTGATTTGTCCAGCTTGCAATGATGAAGTCATTAATCTTGGTGACACTTGCTGCACAGGTGGCACAAGAGAGTAATTCTTTTTGCACCTGCCAACAGACAGGTCAGATAGCAGGATTTTCACTGCTCATGAAAATGGTGGACCTGATTCCTAAGAAAGGCCTAAAACATAGCCACTAAAGGGATCAGATCAGGAGATGATCTCCCATTGCAATAGACTGAAGGCAAGTAGCTTGTTTCTTGTAGTGAAAGGAAAGCAAAGGATGAAGACTGTTTTTTAGGAGTCCATATCTTTCCCATGACAAGTCTAAAACTAACACAGCAATCCCTGTTATCCACTATACAATGATGGAATGAATCCCACAGGAGAGTACAGCAGGACAACTATCTGGCCAACACAAAAGCACAAGTGCACATCCTGCTATTCAATATAGTCAGCAAAGCTCTTCTTAAAGTGGAGGCATAATTCCAGGGCAGAGGTGCCTTATATCAATGCAGATCCTATTTTGCAATAATAGCATGATATTACATTGTAATGGTATAAAACACTTTTCAGTGACCTGACATTGCCCTTCTTCAGTGTGGCATCAGGTACTTCAGCTCTCTCGGTATTCAGACAACACTTAAGCTTGGTAGGAGTGGGCCTTAAGGAGGAATGGCTTGTACAATAGAAAGTAGAAGTTGTTTCCTAGGAGTTGCTTGTACCAAATGACCCCTTGTTTCTTTGTCATTTCCTGCCATCCCCCCGAGTCAGTACTGAACAAAATGAAACATGAGTCAATAACTTCTAAAACACAAACAACAAAGGCTATCAGGCTGTGACATGGAAGGGAAAGGATAAATGCATTAGAGGAAGTTCAATATTAAGCCTCTGTGTAAAGGTTAAATGTTTAATTTCTGTCCACTGACAATCTACCTATTTTTTTTTATCATGGCTATAACTCTGGAGGAATGAAGTTCAAATAACTGTCTATAAATCGTAGTACAGTCCACTTCTAGCAAGGTTAGAGTTAATAGATTATCGATCAGTGTAACGGTAAGTGGTAAGCTAATTTCTTCCCATCATCTCTCTTACTGGGTAGTTACTTTCTGGGGGCCAAAAGCATAACAGAGCTTTGCGTTGGATTAGCTTGGAGAGTTAAGCAGTATATACCTTCATAGATTCAGCCCAAGATACTATCAGAGCCCTCCACGATTCCTGTAATGATGCTGATGTTCAGACACTTTTCAAAGCTATTTTTTAATTTACCATTGAGACTGGCAAATCCTTTGTGGAGAGCTGGGAAAGGTCTGCAAACACTGAGATAAGAGGACTGTATCTCCCTGTACCGTAGCCCACCAACACCTGTTTGCACTTGACTGATTTCCCAGTTATACAGAATCTTTGCAGTGCTGTGAGGGAGCGTCCCTGGAAGACAGGTTACTGATAGTCTTGCTGCACCTGGGAAGATATTTGCATATGTGATGGAAAGCAGCTTTTGAAACACCAACTGCTGACAATTTTGTGGTTATAAAGAGGATATTAATGGTACTGGAAAAATTATTTGTTCTGTGCACTTCTAAGAATTGGGTGGCTGAAAAAATCGCTGTTCCAACACTGAAAGAACCCCTTGGACATTAAAAATGTCCTTGATTTATCCTGCTGTGTTTGTATGGCCCAGTATCATTTACAGCTTCCAGTTTTTCAGATAAGGAACCTTAAGCTTCTTAGAGTGTGCAAGAGATGGGGAACTCAGAAAGGGGAGGGAGAGGTGCCTGGTGCCACAAAGCACAGTTACCTTGTGGCAAAGCATCTGGCTTTCTGTTGGGACCCTGGGACTTAGATGGACTCAGATCACACTCTGGTCCTTTTGCATCGATTTGGGCTGGGTACCAAGAGTGGATTTGCTGTCCACCATTGATCACCCACTGAAAGTGGGATCAAAGCTTGTAAGTCTGGTGTACAATAATATGATTTATTCCTTATACTAAGGTGTCAATATCAGATCTTCATTTGAAAAAGCTGACTGGATGCATTAATGCTATGCACACATACAAAATGCTAAGGCAACTTGTACTTTCAAGAGCTTGCTATGCCATCCAAAGTGGTGGATGGATGTGAGCTATATTAACGGAAAGTATCCATGGAAAGCAGCATGGGAAATCAGGAATGACCTTTGCTCCACCGAAGCTCAGAAATAAATGTTTTTTCATCCTTTGAAAATTTCTGAGATTAAAACAATTTGTTCTAAGATGGAATGAAAAAATGAAAATCTTGATGAGGTTTTTTTTCCCCATCAAACCAATGAGCTGTAAATAAATACATAAAAAGATAATTTCAAACACTTCATTTTGAGCTCTTGACATTTTCCAACCTTTAATTCCTCTAAACTACAATTCCTCTTAAACTTCATCCCCTCTCTCCTTCCCCCAGTCCCTCAAATTACATTTTGTTGAGGACTTTCTGCCTGGCTCTGTTAATAAGGAGATGTTAATTAGCAACCTCAGACTTAACCAGCAGGCACAGAGCAGCAATGGTTGTTTGCATGGAGTGCATTTAGTTTCCTTCTCTCCATGTCAGGACCTCATAGCTGAGCCATCCTGGCACAGTGATGCGAAATGCTGATGCAAACCCATTTCTGATAGCCTTGGAAGAGGCAGGAAAAGCATCTCTGGCTGCTGCTGCTGATTTGGCATCACAGTTCCCCCTCCAGAAAGATTTTCCTGGGATCTACCAGCAATCCCTGACTTGTACCCCTTGTCCCATAGAGATAGGGACTGACCCCTCTCCTGGCTGTCTCTCTGGAGAAACAAATGGTCTGATTAGAAGACAGTTACTGTTAGAGGTGCAAAGCAGGCTATGAACTTCTACTCATAAGAAGTATCTTCTCTATTTGGCTCTGGGTATCACCACAGTGAGGATAAAAGAGATACCATTTCTCAAAGGGTCAGCCATCTTTTTTTGGTGGCATGTAATTTTCCTAGTGGAAACAGGTGCCTCACACACATGTACACATATACATACACATGCATACGTGCATATGCACATATATAACATGAAACTTGTGTTTGTGTTTGTATTTATGTTCATGCACACACGGAAATGTCAATGTGTGTTTTGTATAGACACAGGACACTTATTTGTTCACAAGGAAAGAAGGAATCAATATGTTTGGACAGCAGAAATGGATTATTCTTAAGTATTCTGCACAAGTTGAAAAAGTTTCTATTTGATGTTGAAGTGAGTCTTTTGTAAAGCTCAGCCCCATCACACTGGTTTGGCTGTAGCCAGCACAATGAAACACAGCTTTCAAACTTTCAGAAGTAAGTGTATGTTTTTCTGCATGTTCCTGGCTTTAA
Organism: Pezoporus occidentalis; assembly: GCF_034315485.1. Taxonomy (NCBI): domain Eukaryota; kingdom Metazoa; phylum Chordata; class Aves; order Psittaciformes; family Psittacidae; genus Pezoporus; species Pezoporus occidentalis. The sequence goes on along the minus strand of NW_026916082.1, from coordinate 3,689,075 downwards.
AGCAAGTTTACTGTGTGGAAGTTGGTAAGTGCACGTGGCCTTACTGAATAAAGATGAATACTTTTTGTTGCAGCTTACAATAACAGTGAAGGGGGGCATGAGATGCCCTTGCGATTGCAGACAACCTGTCTTTCCCATCCCAGACTAATTTCTGAAACAATTTCTCTGAGTAATTTTAGATAAAGAGGTGAAGTCTTGAGCACTTTAGTGAACTGTTAAAATCAATTTCTTGCTTCAAGGCAATTGGAAATTTTTTTCTAATGTTTTTTTCTTTTATATTTTTGCCCCCCCCCCGCAGTAATGACATTTATAAAGGAACAGTTGTTTAACGCCTCCTAAATGAGAAAAACTCAACCAACCTTACAGCAAAATTGGGCTGTGAAATTATCCCAAATATCACTGGATTGGAGATGGGCTGCAAATGGTCTTTTCCTGGCATCCTTTGAAATTTTTACAAACTCACGAGGTATACTGAGCTGTGTGTGCATGGATGAGCACATTTATACAAATGATGTACATGAAGTCAGCACCATGTACAAATCCTTCTGTTCCTTACTTGTACTTTTGAAATGCATGCATAGGTGCTGCAGAGTTTTAAGGCCCCTTTCTGCACAGCACCTTGATGTGGTCACAGCATCGCTGGCGTTTACTTCTGTAAAATATATCCAGATGTTTGCCTTGTGGCAAGAGTGGGAGCAAGCTGAAACAGCAGTGAAATAAATTTTGTAAGTAATAAAAAGCCTAATACCTTGTTCCTTTCTTCAGTCCCAATAGTTTCATTGTTTGCTTTGCTTGTCTTGAGGCTGCAAGAAGGAAACCCAAAAGGAGATTTTTTGATGAAGTGCCCCAAATTAATACCACTGCCCTGACACAGCAGCGGCAGCAGCGACATTAAAAAGAAGTAATGCTTAGCTGTGGAGTTTTGTTTTCAGACAGATAACCAAAAGGGATCTTGACGATATATTCAATTACAAGGAGACCTGCTGGTTTGAACAGCAGCCCAGTACAACATGCCTCCGCTGCGGTTGAAGGCACATGAGATTGGAAAGGGCTGGCAAGGAAGAGGGACAGCTCTTGGGGGATGCTGGCTGTCAATATCTCTGCTCCCTGCAGAGTCTCACGGCAGAGCCCTCTGGGCCATGGGGAAGAGCAGGGGGTGTGCAGGGAGCCACAACTGCTGCATACTTGCCTTTCTCTGTGCTCCTCTGTTATACTGTGGGGTGCTGGTCCTGCCACAGGGGCTAAGGGAGTGTTTTTTGAGTGCATCACAGAAACTCTTAAAGCTGCACAAAGTGACAGAGATGCCTCCAACCGTGACATGCACTTGTATCAGATGAAAGTGCCCAGGTATATAATCAGATGACATAAACTTTTTTTGGAGATGCTAGGATAGGCTCCACATGTAGCCTTCTGGTTTTCACTCTCTAGAAGTTAGAATCCTCCTTCATTTGTCTTAATTCGTAACTCCTTGGTGACTCTGTTCTGGATATCACCAACTCAGTCCTTGCTGACTTAACCAAGACATCATCCACCACAAAACCACCACCTGAGTTTCTCTTTTCCAGGAGTTTTTCTGGTTGTTAGCAGTGGGCTAACAAGTACCCATAGTCTGCAGAATCACTATGTTATTTAGTTACATTAAAGTAATCTTCTTAGAAAGGACTTATTGATGACTTAAATGTGCAAATAATATGCTTGTAGAACATTAAAACAGGTCTAATAGGGTAATAATAAATTTCTCTTTTTCAATATGAATGATTAGAAACTTCAGTAGTTAAAAGCTATTAATGTACTCACCATAAAGCATGAAAGTCCACCCTCATGAAACCCTAAATGACAGGATTGCCTATAAATTTTACTGGAGGTGGAAAGAGCAGTAATTACATGGCTGGCATTAGACGTAACACTTTCTGCAGAGGTATCAGCGGCAGGTCTTCACCTCCTGTTTTTAAATGCTATTTTTGGGCATAGCCAGTAGCAAGAGTATACTGTAAATAATATTGTTTTTCATGATGGATTTCTACACAAGCAGGAAGAAAGAGATTTTTGATTAAAAGAAAAATTGGCAAACAGTCAAGTGTAGATGGCTTTGAGAGTGGCAATGCAATAAAGAGCATTGAGCATCTGGTTCAATGTTGTTTGACTGGCCTGTGTGGATGGTGATGGGTAAAAAATCCATTAGCTGCTGGCAGAGAAGTAAGTCTGAGATATTGTTGAGGTACTAGCAGAGATGTATTGCAAAACCACCAAACCCACTGGCATTCTAGCTGATAAGATTAGTGGAACAGACAGGCAATTGGTACTCTCGCACGGAGACTAGTTTGTACCCATATAATCATCTGAGATACCGAATAAATTAAAACCTTTATGAGTTGTTTTCTTTTCCTTGTTCAAACTGGGCAGTGAAATAAGGTGCAGGTACAGCCAGGGTTGCTTCCTGCCTCCCACACAGCAATCATTTTGGGGTATCAATGATACATTCATTCTTCCTCTTTAGCCCTCCTTTGAGCCTCCCATCTAAACCAAGCCCGGCTCGTATTCAGTAAGACACTTCAAAGAAGTATTTCTGTCCTTCTCCAGTTTTATTACTGCAGTGTACTTCTTTCTGACAAAACATGTATTTTTACTTTCAGTTCTCGAAAGAAGTTCATTGGGGCAGGGTGAACAATTGTACTTAGCAGGACTCTTAGAGTAGCAGGGCCTAATTCTCAGGTTGGCAACTTCAAGGGTTTGCAACATGGATTGTAAGGGGAAGAAGATAGGTGGTAGCGCCTTCTGATTTCTAATCAAATAAATGGAGGATATTCAACACAATGTCATATGTTTCTGCTCGAACTAAAATATCTATGAACATACACCTCTTCTACCATTTGAGCTACCTGTCTGCTAGCATTTGGTCACATACATGGAGCAAACCAGAAAACAATCATGACCAGGAATACAGGTGGTTAATTAATGCAAAATACAGAACAATTTGGCTTTGAATATCAATCTTATAAAATATGCAGGTACATATGAAAGTACATGTTAAAAAAAAGGTTTTAGGCTAAATGTAAAAAGTGAAGATCATGACAGGTTGGATAGAAATGTCTCTACATATAACATTTCTTAGGCTTTATGATTTTCTTGTTTAAATGCTGAGTTCTCATTCAGCACAGAAGTCAGGGAACCTGTACTTGGGTGTGGAAGTGATTTTTGAGGGAAAAAGAAACATCATCCTGGAATGTTCAGAACCTCTTGAAATCCTTATACTCTAAAACTTTTCCTGTGATGTCATTGTATCACTATGTCATTATATCAAAAAGCCATCAATCCCCAGTGGTGAAACAGTTGGAAGGATTAAGGTCTTCTGATAAATAGAATGACATAAAGGAAACCTCCACTTGGAAGGTCTTTTGCAGAAAGCATAGATGTGGGCATGGTTCATTAACCCAGTATATCTTTCCCTCTGTCTTCTACATCACTACTTCAATGGTCAAGTTATACGGTGCAGACCTTGGCAATAAATGTTTTGCTCAGAATTATTCAAACAAATAACAGAATGTGTAAAAACTCAGCTCAGGCAAATATGATTTAAGGTCTTGATTTCCTTATTCTAAAAGAAAACTCCCCAGTGAGTGGTAAGAACTGGCAGATTTAGAAGACACATGCACAGACAGAGCTTTGGGGGATCAAACTCTAAGACTGTTAGAACTTGGTCAGAATTTAGAAGCATGTGAGAACCTGCTCAGAGTGAAGGAGACAATACCAATGCCTAAGGGACCACAGGGTAGATACCTGTTTATGATTTATGGTTTCTATCTGCCTGGAAAAGTGGCTTGTATGTTGCCCTAACCCTCACCGTCAAAAATGCTCCTTGTGAGGCTTCATCATCGATGTGATGTATGGTGGCATTACACAGCCCCTTTTCTTATGATAAGCACTTTCCCACTTTCTATGGTGAAAGACTCTTCTTGTGGGATGTTTCTGACATCAAAGATACCACTTGCACTGATTTCCAAGTTGAAAGTATCTTTCCTCCAATCCTGGACCACTTTGTCCCTTACCTGATAGATTTCTGGTTTAACTTGCAATTGTATTTATCTCTACAGAGCATATTGTGAGGTAGTCTGCATAATGACACTTTAAGCTAGATAAAGCTGGATGCTGCATATTGAACACAGCCAAAACCATGCCAGTTACCTTTAAAAACATTGTAGGATCGTTGGCAGATAAATGGGTAGCTGCTCTCAGTGATGTGATGCAATACAACTGCCATGAGCTCAGAGCCCTTGTATTGCCAAATGTCTCAGCATGCAATATGATTAAATACATGCAGCAGCCAACACACAATGGTCTTAAAAAAGGTAAAAAGAAAGCACCCGCTCTTGTCAGTGAATTGCTGCCTTGGAATATCTTGCACAGGGTCATGTTCAAAAGATCTGATGCTTCATCAGTCTGCAAATACATTGATTCCAGCCTTGCTGGAATTTAATAACATGGAAAATGTCCTCTTACCACTGCATTGGGGATATCATAAGCTGTAATTATTTAACGATCCTAATGTTTCAAGTCTCTTTGGATGAATAATTTCCTTGTTGAAAACTGAAACTTCATGTTAACCAAATTGTTCCTATTTGGCTGAGGACTCTTTTTTGGGGGAAAAAAAAAAAGGAACAAAAATATTTGTTTTATTTTGCACAGAAGGCATCAAATTTTTAATTTGATGGGAAAAACCCTGGCTGTGCTTAGCTTAAAAACAAATAAACTAAGGCAAATAGCATGAAACAAGTTATTCATTTTCTGGGTAAATAAAATATTGTACTTCACCAGACAGCTTGTGAAGGAAAACAACATCTGGGATCAACCAAAGGAATATTCTGATTTGATTTTTCTGTATAGTTAAAATGAATAAAACCTGCTTACAAAGCTGTGGGTTTCTGGTCCTTAGAGGGTGTTTCTGAAAGACAGAGGCTCTCTTCATCTCCTTAGCTAGTGTGTTGATTTGCTGGAGCAAGCTCCCTGAGCTGGGCTTACCATGGATGTTGAATGGCTGAAACAGTGTCTCATAGTGAAGTTGAACATTTGCATCCTTGCAGGTCCCTACCAAATGCAGAGATCAGTAACAGGATTCGTGTCAATTTGGTTTTCTAGCCTCAGCTACTAATATAATTTCCCTTACAGTCAATGGAGGGAGAGCGAAAAATTTCCAATGAAGTTTTATATAATCCCAAGACAGATACCTAAAAGATATTGGATCCTTCATGGATATCCCTCTTTGTATCTACCATGTAAGACCTTTGGACATGTCTTTTGGATGGGTAGAAATATCTGAGATGAATCTCATCTTTATGTATTATTTCTTATGCCAGGGAAATTCTTTGCCAGATATTCCTTCTCATTATTTTTACACTAAAAATGATCACCATTAGCAACCTGACATTTTCACTGAGAGGGTCTGATTCTCTTCTTACATGGATATAAAAAAAGGTGCATCTTCATTAAAGCCAACAGATTTTATCTAGTGTGAAGCTGGTCAAAGGCAGTGAAGATCTTATATGATCACTGTACACACAGTATGGGGAATGTCTGAGCACAGGCTTGGAAGGTGTTAAGCATAAAAAGCAATTCATCCATATACCTTTGCAGGATATGGCAAATAATTGTTTCCAGGCAACATGGAATTCACTTTGTATATAGAAAGATTTGGAGTTAATGGGTTTTATTCTCCTCTTACCCTGTACTGCATGGTATTTGCAGTGCAGCTACATCATTTTATTTACTGTATGGACTAGGACCTTTTTCCCCAACATGAAGCTGAGATTCTTGCTTTAAAAGATGGTTGAGAGAAAACAAGTCAACACTACCACTCCCTAAACTTTTCAACCTGTTAGCATGAGATGGGGAAAAGTTACAGGATGCCTTCTACAGCACCTTGCCCTTAACAAGTGATGATGTTAAATATGTGTGTCACAAAAGCTGTGGCATTTCAAACACTCTGATCCCTACCTGTGAAGAGTGTAGTGAAATGAATGAGTGAATCTGCTCTTTGTGTCTGTCTGTACAGCCAAGTAAACACCAATACCAAGGTGAAGGCCAGTGATCCTCCAAGTTAGGATGGGTATGTCGCATCTTCTCTCGGTTTTTTCTCCCCTCTCACCCTTTTGTTTTGTTTGCTCTTGCTCTTTGCGAACAGAAGCTGTTCCTGGCTATGAGTCTGCATGGGACAATAATGGGGTTATCTTTGCTGTTTTTTTTGTTACAGCAAATGAATCTCAAAGAGCAACAATAATAATAATGCAAGGCAGAAAAGGAAAATGATGGCAATTTAGGACAGCATAGCAGAAGGCTGAAGAATTTCATTTTTTGGGGACCTAGCTTGCAATCCTGTCCTTCAAATGTTAGACTCAGGTGTGCATCACAGGGTCTTCATGCAATGATTCAGAGCTGAGGTGTACGATAGACTAATTATACTGTTGGTTGTGGTCCAGTGCTGACTTAAATTTGAAACTTATTAGAGAGTTTATTGGATTGCCAACCCAAGCATTTCTTAGAATAAACAGTTTTGCCTTAATTTTGCTGAAACTTCACGTGCTTATAATATGATGGTTAAAGGCAATAAAATTTCATCATAGTAAATATCATGAGCTTTGAAAGTTCAGTAAGGCAGAACTAATACAGTTTTAAAGCAGAAGACTTTCCTCCAACACATGGAGTTTGCTGAGGAAACCAGCCCTTAGTCCAGCTGGAGGCAGAGAGAGCATAATGGATTTGGTCATAGTGTAACACCAAGATGATGCTGGGGACCTTGGCTCTTGGGCTGTGTCTATGGACAACACCTCTTCCTGCAGCGGCTCCTCTGCAGTGGTGTTTGTGTTTATAAGAGGGAAGAAGCCAAGTACTTGGAATCTTCTGCTCCTGCTGCATCTGAGACTCAGTTTTGACCTGGACTCAGTTCAGGCTTTATTGGAAAGGAAAAATCTGGAACTGGTTGTAAACCTGTGAAGTCGTCTGGATACATAAGCAGGTTTCTAGCTGAACAATAGCAAGCAAATTCTGATCCCATCTATGTATCTACAGCTTTCTGTGGTTCAGGGATTAAGCTTTTTTGTGTTTCTGTTAAAGAAGACTGAAAAATGGGGTTTCATTTGAGGAATTCCGATATTTAAGCACTTCTTACAAATTAGGATGAAAAATACAAAAAATCAAAACTTGGAAAACAAAAACTTCAAACACATATTGATCTATAAATGTCAAGTTGCACTGTTTTATTCTAAGACATTTAGACTGTCTTTGACTGATGGAATTTGTTTGAGTGTATTGACACCTTGGGATTTGGTTATTGGTGCCTGTGCTGGCACCAAAACATATTGTGGTCTTCAGTCCATACTTCAGTTACGCAGAAACGGATTTCAGTCCCTCATGGGGCTTGTAGTCCAATGAGGCCAAAGAATCTGCAATGAATGAAGGAAAAGTAATGGGGCTCACTCTGATCACTCAGGTGCGGAGTTATAGGTTGGCTTTGTCCAATCAAACATTTTCCTTTCCTTTATATAAAATTATTTTCAAATTATCTTTTGGCAGAATATTTAGACTAAGATGGGACTGAGTTCTCTGAGGTTAAGATTTCATCAGGTTTTGTGGTTAACATTGAGGCTACTTACACCTTTTCTGTCTACTATTCAGTTTTCAATGCAGTTTCATGTATCTGTTTATTTTCTGTTTGTGGGAGAAGTAAAACCATGTAGTCACTGTGCTGTCAAGGTTTTTATCCTAATTGGATGTAGTGAACTCATTTTTCACAGTTTGAAACAGATGTGAGTATATTTTTTGCTTTAAGCCCACCTGTGCCTTGTGAATTCCCTCCCTTTTAATCTGTCAGGTTTTGCAGTGGATATTGATATCAGCATTCATAACAGACTTTTGGAGCTGCTATAATAATGACAAGGATTGCAAGGGCAGGCCTCATCTTTTGGTAAGCTGGGTGATAGGATTAGGGAAGCACAGAAGCCTTCTACCCCCTCATTCACCAAAGCATGTTTGGTGTTTTTCAGCTTAATCATTGGGTCTACCAAAGAAATTATTTCTTTTCCACTTGCTTTGTCGCCCATTCAGTAAGACATCAGATACCATCCTGACTCATTTCAGGCAGTGTAGCAAAGATCATTATGGAAGTGAAAGATTTAGGACATTCCCTTTTGTTGTCCCAGAATAAAAATGTCATCAGCAAAATAAAATCCCTCTCTAAATAAGATTATCCTCTGCTTCAGTTACCTATAGTACCTACCCCACTTTTTTATAGTTTCCAAAAAAAATCTGCCCTAATTGCTTAGGTTTGTCTCATACAGATTTCAGGGGGAATGAGGCTGTTGAGCTTTCATATTTTCCAGGGACTCAAGCAGCTGAGCAGAGGAAGGGGGTCTGCAGAAGTCACCTGTGTTAAATGCTGAAGAGAAAGGAAAACAAGAACACAAGTATTGTGAGATCCCTCTCCCCTGGCAGGCATCTCAGGTCTACCCTGGGAACGATGGGGGTCTCACCTGGACATGTAGCATAAAGATATGTAGATACTGGACACGTAACATAAAGATATATAGATACTGGACATGTAACATAAAGATATGTAGATACTGGACATGCGGAGTGAGGAATCCTGCCTTGCTCAACGAAAATCAAGTCACGCCTGAGCTTTCACTCTGAAGAAGGAAACATTGCTCCCCTGTACCTTTTGCTGAACAAGGGATTTGCTCTAACCCTGGTGGAACCTTTGACTCTTGTCCAGGGTGTCGGAATTTGGGTACCATGTTGTGGCCAGGATTGCATCGTCACTCCTGGTTCTGCTCCTGTGTCTTGATGCTCTGTGCTTGCTGTCACATTCTAGGTACATTTCTTATTCAGAGTTAAAACTCCTGAGTGCAAGTGATCTGTTCTTATTGATTTTAAAAGGCTGAACTTTAAATAGCTGCTGTTTAATGTCCTGGAACATTAATATTAGATTAGAAAGATGTCCCTGACTCGTGGCCCTCAACACTGGGAAAAAATACGCATGAAACAATTCTGATCTTCCAGGATCATTTGTGGTAGTATATCCTGCAGTAATGAATTAACGCTGTGGTTAGCATTCCTTTTGCTGGGCTAAAGGGGACTAGAGGGGACAATCTGATCATTTTTCCCAGTTCTCCTCAATCTCAGGAAACTGTTAAGCAAAGACTGAAGTCAGAAGCACCCACAAGAGCATGCATCCTGTGTCTCCAGTCTAACAGTCCAGAAAATACTTGTCAGCATCCCATGACAAGCTTAAGACCTTTTGGGGACGTTAGACCAAAACCCGCAAAGTCTCCTTTGTATCACAGAAGAGAATAATAGAATCACGGATTCATAGAATAGAATCATAGAATAGTTAGGGCTGGAAAGGACCTTAAGATCATCAAGTTCCAACCCCCCTGCCATGGGCAGGGACACCTCACACTAAACCATCTCACCCAAGGCTCTGTCCAACCTGGCCCTGAACACCGCCAGGGATGGAGCATTCACAATTTCCTTCGGCAATCCATTCCAGTGCTTCACCACCCTCACAGGAAAGAACTTCTCCCTTATATCCAATCTAAACTTCCCCTGTTTAAGTTTTAACCCCTTACCCCTTGTCCTATCACTACAGTCCATAATGAAGAGTCCCTCCCCAGCATCCCTATAGCCCCCCTTCAGATACTGGATGGCTGCTATGAGGTCTCCACGCAGCCTTCTCCAGGCTGAGCAGCCCCAACTTTCTCAGCCTGTCTTCATACAGGAGGTGCTCCAGTCCCCTGATCATCCTCGTGGCCCTCCTCTGGACTTGTTCCAACAGTTCCATGTCCTTTTTATGTTGAGGACACCAGAACTGCACACAATACTCCAGGTGAGGTCTCACAAGAGCAGAGTAGAGGGGCAGGATCACCTCCTTCGACCTGCTGGTCACGCTCCTTTTGATGTAGCCCAGGATACGGTTGGCTTTCTGGGCTGTGAGCACACACTGCCAGCTCATGTTAATTTTCTCATCAACCAAAATGTATACCAGGTTGGAAGGGACCTGGTCCAATCTTTATAGGCAAAGCATGACCTAGACTTGATGTCCCACCACCCTGTTCATCTGAGTCTTAATAATGTCTAACAGTGGGGAGTCCACCTCTTCCTTGGGGACTTTATTCCAGTGCTTGATTGTTCTCACTGTGAAAAAATTTTCCTCTTGTGTCCCATCACAATCTCTTCAAAGAGCAGGAAACACCAGAAACTTCTGGTATTTCTTGTTATTTTCCTGTCTTAGCAGTTTTCTCAAACAAGTCTGAACTATGTGTTTATTATTATTACCCCATTTTCTGGTCCAGTAAGTGTGTATGTGTATGCAATATATCTATAATACATATCCATGTATTATATGTATTACGCACACTACCTTAGAGTGGATATGTATATGTGATTTATGTGCATGCATACTCACGTACATTTTAGCTGCTTTCACTTTTCAGTTAAGACCAGTTATTTTTTTAGTCAGTAAACTTTCTAACAGTAGGAGTGTGGCTTTTAGGTTTTATCATGAAATGTTCGTAAATGGTTCCAAATCTCCATTTTCTGCTGCCCCCCAATTCAGATGTTCCCTTCAGGCTCATTTGGCACACAACCATTTTCAGTGCAATTTAGTATACTACCTTTTAAAGCAGCAGGTAGACGGAGTCCTGGATTGGGTTGTGTATTTTCTCTGCATATGGCAAATGTGATCAAATTAGAGTTATTGCATTGTGTCACCAGCTAACTTTCAGGTACTTGAGGGGTTTTTCTTTAATTGTAGCAATCAGGCTTTATAGTCACATCTCACAGATGCAACCCCTTTTGAGTTTTTCCACAGTGTATTATTCTGCTCACTGAATAGTAACTGTTCCAGTAATCACCATATCTCACACAAACTCTTTCTTTCTAAATGTCATTGGTGACTGGAACGATCAAATGAAAGTAAATTGTGCTACAGAAGGACTTAGCAATTAAAAAAGCACAACAAACACCTCACAGCCAAGCAGAACTGCAAACAACTCATTATAATTATTCCAGCCTGTTTGAACCTGCCTTTTACTCACACACTCAGGCAGAGCTGCAAGGCACTTCTTCTCCATCACGGCTGAATCAGTCTTCTGCTGACTTCTTATAACACACTGTAGATAAGAGCTCTTCAGTGGTAATTTGCTTGAGTTCTTAACAAGGAGAGATTTTAGAAAGCACAGACTAGTGTACACAATAAGCTAAATGTATCTATATCTGTAAGTAAGCAGTTCAGAGTGCTGCTTCTTCCACTTTTTTTTCTTCCTTGTGCTTTAGAGACTGAACCAATTAAAGGGTTTGAGTGTGTTTTTTTCTCTTAGTTATTTAAGCTACAAGCTCACACAGTCTGCAAGAGGCTGTTTCCACAGCTGTTCTCCAGGATTTGTGGTTGTGAACCAGGTGGTACTGCAAAAGCCTGAGGCTATATGGTGTTTAGCATTGTGAGCTGTGCTGCTCCGATGGACCATAGTGGTTGACTGAGGTCAGGGCTCTGGCAGTGCCCCAGCAGAGTACCCCAAGTGATTTATAGTTATCACAGGATGTTTGACATGTAATTTGTGTTTGGAGGGTGCAGATAGATTATGGAGTGCTACTTTTAACCTGAGCAAGGGCTTTCCAGAGAGACCAACAGGAGCTCCTCCAGCAGTTTGAGGTCAAAGATGATGGGCAAAGTGAGTCACACACATGCTCTCCTGGGTTTTGAGGGAGTTTAGGTGTCAAGGGACTAATAAAGAGTGAAAGAAGAGGCATTTTGAGAGCAACATCTTGGCTCCATTGTTGTATTCACAAAATAGAGAAATTAGCAGTGTTACACCATGACAACAAAATGAGAAGGTGAGCCTAGCATTGCTGAGGCATGGCAGGGACATGTCTGCAGTTTGCTTTATGAATGGCACAAAAGGCAGTTTGACACTGATCTTTGCACATCATGGCTAGGAATTAAAATATTTGAGGAAGATCTTCTGAAAAGACGTTACCAAATGGTGGCAGTCAGGACGCACTGAGCAAACTCAGTTGTCCATGACAGGCGCTGCATGCCCATTTTAACAGGGACAGTAGGCAAGAATGGTTTAGGTTGTGCACTTTCATGGTTGGGATGAGATGAACCAAGGGGAAAGGTGGGTTGGTTTTGCAATGAGCTGTGCAATAGCTAATGTGCATCCATTTATTTGGACACTGCGGGTGAAATTCATCAGAAGGCCAGGTAGGATCTATGCACCACTTACATCCCACTCAAACCTTTGTGCACCAGAATGAGCTTCACCTTGTCTGACCCATGAAGATACGTGGATACTTAACCCCCTTTCCTTAAGACTTCATTTTTATAACTTGAAACAGCTAGATTTTTCTTTTTCAATAGTAACTTTCCTTGATGTACATCTGTTTCCAGTTTAATACTTACCAGTAACTTGACATGAATGGCAGAGATGTCTTTTGTCTGCAGTTTAATATGGAAGCAACTGAATAATTTTCTTTTATAAAGTGAAATCTATTTCTTCTCAAGTCTTCTGCAACCAAGGTAATGTTTGCAAAATGCTTTGAAGATGAAAAGCACTACAGTATATAAAGTATTATTTTTATATCTTAATCATCTATGCTTTTAAAATTAATATGAAAAAATCCTATGAACACCCAAATGGCCAGTAAAATGGATATCCTCCTTCTAATCCTAATGCTTTCATCTATGAATCCTCTTAATCTTTGAAATTAATTATCGGGATTAAAAATGGGAGATATATTTTCCCAGAACAATCAAATCATTCTGTTGCAAATTTTCATATTCATTGTGCATCATTATTTTAATTCCTTTTGATATTACAACACACATACACATGCACACACACACTCACATTCCTGGATATGACATATTCTGTTGCTTTAAACCAACAGAGAGATCTATTTTGTTGCCTGCTGTCTACAGCCAACAGTGACCCTGTGCAGCAGGAACCTCAGAAGGGAAGGGGGGGCTTGCATCCTCTGCCTCAGGGTCTCCTGTATGGGCAAGGGCCATGACTATTGTCAGCCAGAGCTGAGGAGAGTGCATTCATCCACACATCCAAAAGAACTGACTTATAAAAATGAGACCTTCAACAGACAGGGCATATTCACACTGCTGAATATGTGCCAGTGGAAAGGAATCATTACAGTTACAGAAAGACTTATAAAAATGACAAATTGAGTTTAGCCCAAAGTCCTGTTTCTTTTAGTCTTTGTGAAACCATCTAATTTCCTGCTTCAGTGTCAGAGAACCAAATGTGAGAGTACTTTAATTGCATTGGGGAAGTAAAATGGAAAAAAAGCCCTGATACTTTAATGCCTGACTGGTGATCAGGGCTAGCACACATATTCCTTGACAATAAAAGCAAGGGAAAACTCTCACTGTGGTTGGGTTTTAACACAGTCTTCCACAGACATTGCTGATATTAGGATCCACGCTTGTGGCTCATTTATGTTCAGTACCTACTGCAGGTTTGCACACCTGAGCTCTATTTCCTATAAACTGTTTACAAAGAGAAGTCCTCACACTGTCCAAATTCCCTGACCAGAACCAGTGGGAGAGAAGGGGAGAGGGAACTCTTTTAAAACATTAGTGTCAGTATGTTTTGAAGAGCCTCTACATGCAGCACTCACAACCTGAGGTTTTAAGGAAGTCAATTGAATGGTTCCCTAGGAAGATCTTGCTTTGATGTAACACAGAGAGTTCCTTTTTGTTGCAAAAAATGGCAAGAAGAAAGGGGACAAAGTGTGTGAGCTGAAAAAGAAGAGAGACTGAAATAGAGTCATATCACAGGTGCTGAAAATGGATCTTTTATTGGAGATCACAACAATACAGAATTTCTAATGCAGAAAGGATTTGAGAATAGAAAAGAAGGCATACAGTGTGCAAGAAAGGCACAAGGAGATGTGTCTTTTATTGCCCTTTAATGTTTTTCTGCCCCTCTCATCAGAACAAAAGGAAAGGTCAGGCATGATATGTGGAGATTATTTTGGCAATGCAGGCACTGCTGTAGTGATATGTGACAGACAAAGCATGGAGCTCGTCCACGTGGAAACCTGACAGAAGAATTGTTGGTTTAGAAAATGGCCAGTTGGCTGTGAAAAGAGGTGTATATGTGTGTGGGGAAAGAAAGTAAGACAGGGAAAAGTGGAAAGAGAACCACTCTGCAAAGAGCTGAAATGGGAAAAGCCTGCAAAGTGTTTAAGTTGGAGGGATACTGAGAGTGTGGAGCCATGAAGCTGAGTAGCATGGGGATGGCTGGGTTTCTGTGGGTTACACAAGAAAGTCCTTACAGAGAATCAGATAACTGCATGTGGTCTGGGGGATCTGGGATGAAGGCTCAAAATGTCTCAGAAATGCTTGGTTTGTTCTTGAAGAGTCATTGAAGGAATGAAAACCACGTTCATCAACAACTTGCTATGAATTATTTTTTGCAAATGGATATTACCAAATCTCAGATGCAGACTCTGAAAATTCACAGCTTTGAACTTAAAAAAAATAATACAATTTGGATTATAATTTGAGGAAATCCTGATTTTCTTCTCAATATAGTTACAACAGCAAGTGGCACAGACAAAAGACTTTTCACAGATGCCCTGGCTCTGGATGGTGACAAGACAGCTCAGTATGACCACTGAGTATTTTTGGCCATGGCCTTCTCTGTCTTATTGCTGGCCGAAGGCCAGGAGAACCAGGACACCACAGCATAGGATACAGGAGGGAGAGGGTGATGTTGAGAAATACAGCCTGGTGCAATGTTGCAGTGCCACCAGGAGCAAGGTGGAGTTTGGCTTTGGGAAGTGAAGAGGGAGTTGTGGCATGAGGGAGCGTAGCTGAATGTCCCCATGCATAGATGGAGGTGCCTAACCCCAATGATGTCAAGGGCAGCTGGGCAAAACCTGAAGACTCACATGAGTGTGTGGGGAGGGATGTACCCTTCCACCTGATCAGCAAGTAAGTGTGCTGCTAAGGGATATCAAAGGACAATGAAGGAAGGGAGTTCACAGAGCCATGACCATTTTCTAATTAGTCGTGGAGAGGGAAGGAAAGAAGGAGTTTGAGTAACCTGATATTGCCACATTTTCCAAAGCAGAAAGTTCCCGGTTATCGCTCAAATCAAAATGATAGAGCAAGTCACTACAAAACTGCATCTTGACTTCCTTTCCTCCTGCCTCTCAATGCAGAGAGAGGATTAGCTCTAAGCTCTGATTCCATGGTCAGTGCCTGTACTCACTTTATTGATTCACCTGTTTCCTACTGAGGCTGTGGAAAGTACAGAAAAGCTTATGTAATGAAAGTCAGGAAAAGGATCTGCTCTGATGAGATTCTCCAGAAGACAATACAAGCTCTAATTCCTCTGGTTTAACTTTCTACTTCCAGAGGATTTGCCAAGGTAGGAATTTAATTTTTTTCCATAGACGAATGTATTAATATGTAATAAAAAGCAAAGCCAGATGACACTTCTAGAGAAAGCACCATATTTACATAAACCTTTTGCTGTATTTGAACAGAACAAGATAAATCGAGGGGTTTAACTCAGATGTTTTCTTGTTTTCGAAAAAATAATAATAACAATAAAATACCCGAAAGGCTTCAGCTTCAGAAAATGGGGTTTTGTGTTACTCCATATCCAGTCATCTTGTGTCTTAAAGAATGCATTACATTCTCTTCCCTAGTAATTTGTCTCCTGATTCTGGCTTGTCTTCCTGGCTTGTGCTTGTTGTCAGTAACAGGCACTGGGAGATGGCTTACCGAGAAAGCAGTGCGTCAAAGGAGGCTTTTTCACCTCAGACTGTCTCCTCACACTCTGCCTGCGTGACCAAGACTAAAGCAGTTTTCTTAGCCTTTTCTGAACATTTTCACTCGTGAATGTTTGCTGTTCAGCCCTTTCTATAAGAGGCTCCCCAGGACCTGCGTAATTTTTCCGAGGTTTCTGAAGTCTCACAGTTTATGTGGACTGTTCTGAAGAAAACCAAGAGTTCACTCCCAGGGAAGCAAGAATGAGCTGTAGAACTTTCTGCTGGTGGTGTGTCTGCCTGATGCCAGCTCACTTCCCTTCCGTTTTCCTTCAACAGCCTGTCAAATGTAATCTCTGTCTGAGTGCTGAGGGTCACAGATTTCACCACAACAATAGTCAGAGACTGCAAAAGTCAGAGATGCCATGATACAGCGTCTCCAGCTTCACACACTAAAGAATGGTTTGACTTTAGAAATGCCCTCATGCTAACCCTTTTCACTGGTTTTCTGTTCCCCCCACTTGTACATACCCCATAGAGGTGAGAGCATCAATAAGAGACTGATCAGTTAAAGATCATTTCTTTTCTTACCATTTTGCTTGAAAGCCTGCACAGACACGTTTGCTAACTCTATTTTAGAAGGATATATCAAGTCTCCTACCAGGACTCTGCACAGTCTTTTTCAGTATCTCTTCACTTTCCATTTCCAAGCTTTTAAACAAAAATAAACCAAGATAATGTCAATAAATCATGTTCCCTCCTTTCTAGCTCAGCACCAGTGGAAGACTGTGGTAAGTTATCATGTTTTTAACTACAGACCTGTCTGGCTCTGTCATTTGTCTTGTGTCTCCCACTCTGGTCTGGTTTAAGGCTGAACATTAGCAAATGATGAATGCAGGGCTGTCTCTCCTGGTTTGTACTGGCATTATTAACCCATATTCTCTGAATATTTCATACTGTAATACATTATTAATGAGTTGCTGGAGTTGTGGCAATTGACTCCCAGGTTAGCTGTCCTGTGTGTGTGGGCAGGACAGAAATATTTGCTATTGATAGGTAATCTCTATTTTGTATTCTCAAGGATTTTCATTACCCTTGTGATTGTGAATATTGTAAAGCAGATTATCTAGTATAAATTGGCTATTTCACATGCATTTACACCATTATCTATCCTAATGATGTTTTTTTTTTTTAGGTGGCTATGGTATCATATTTTGATTTACTGTAATTCTAAGAACCAATTGTGTAATGTAACAACTGGCTGTAACATACAGTCAGCTTTCTGTTGATTAAATAATGTTCTATTAACTATTTTCCTCTGTTTCCTTATTCTCTATGTCTATTGTTTTATCCTTTTTTTTTTCCCTGTTTTTATGCTTTTTTCCCTTCAATACATTGCCTCAGAAAACAGCTGCTATAGACAGCAGCAATAGAAAAAGGCAGATCGTGTATTCCTCCCTGGCATGGGCAGCCTTGCATGAGAGAAATCTCTAGAGGTCCAGAGTTCAGTGACTCAGCTGGCAGAGCTGGACTCTGAAGATGTGATGGTTTCTTATTGTGTATGCAAGAGGCAAGGTCTTTGAATTCAGCCTGGAAGTGAGTAAAGATCCACCTTTGTATCATACTGAGTTTTACTGTCTGTTTAGGAGTACATATCACACAGCTGTATGCCTGATGTTTCTCTTGGCAACCCTCACTGAGAAGCAGTTCATAGTGGGTGCCAACACTATATGTACATAGACTATATGTACTTCCTGGGAAACTGAGACATGTCTCCTCTGATCTCCTGACCATGAAGCAGGCTTCATCTTCAGATTGGTATACATGTGATTCACATGGTGTGGTGATAAATGAGCATATTCTGACATATGTTGACTGCTGCTGCTCATCTGTGGGCTTTAGGTTTTCTTGTGTTCTCTTTCTAACTGTATGATTGCTGGAATGGGTGACCAATGCATTTGACAGCAAAGCATTTGACACAGTCTCCCACAGCATCCTCACGGCTAAATTGAGGAAGTGTGGACTGGATGACCAGGTAGTGAGGTGGACTGCGAACTGGCTGAAGGAGAGAAGCCAGAGAGTTGTAGTCTATGGGGCTGAGTCTTGGAGGCCTGTAACAGTGCCTCATTTATTATTTAATATATTCATCAACGATTTAGATTTTTATTGCAAGTTTGCTGATGACACTAAGCTGGGAGGAGTGGCTGACTGTGCTGCCATCCAGCGAGACCTGGACAGGCTGGAGAGTTGGGCAGGGAATAACTTGATGAAATATAACAAGGGAAAGTGTAGAGTCCTGCATCTGGGCAGGAACAACCCCAGGTTCCAGTATAGGTTGGGAAACGACCTGTTAGAGAGCACTGTAGGGGAGAGGGACCTGGGGGTCCTAGTGGACGACAGGATGACCATGAGCCAACACTGTGCCCTTGTGGCTAAGAAGGCCAATGGCATCCTGAGGTGTATTAGAAGGGGGGGTGGTTAGTAGGTCGAGAGAGGTCCTCCTTCCCCTCTACTCTGCCCTGGTGAGACCCCATCTGGAATATTGTGTCCAGTTCTGGGCCCCTCAGTTCAAGAAGGACAGGGAGCTGCTGGAGAGAGTCCAGCGCAGGGCAATGAAGATGATTAAGGGAGTGGAGCATCTCCCTTATGAGGAAAGACCTGGGTCTCTATAGTTTGGAGCTGAGAGGTGACCTTATTAGTGCATGGGGGAGTGGGAAGCAGGCTCTACTCAGTGGCAAACAATCAAGGGGTAATGGGTAAACTGGAACACAAGAGGTTCACTTAAACTTGAGAAGAAACTTCTTCTCAGTGAGGGTGACGGAACTGGAACAGGCTGCCCAGGGAGGTTGTGGAGTCTCCTTCCCTGGAGACATTCAAAACCCGCCTGTGTAACATTATCTAGGTGTTCCTGCTCCGGCAGGGGGATTGGACTAGATGATCTTTTGAGGTCCCTTCCAATCTCTAGCATACTGTGATACTGTGTAATGGCTGTGGGAGATCTCCAAGCAAACAACTGGCACAGATTTCAGGATTTTTATTGCAGAGACTGTACACTGCATTTTGTTCCTTTAAAAAAACAAAATGGCAAACATTTTTTACCCAGTTTAGGCCAAGAAATTCTCCAGAACTTGTCCTCTTTCCTCCCCTGAGCTCCTGTGCATGGTGGAACATGGTCTGTATCACCACTGTCTTCAACCTGCAGAACTGTTCAGTTTTGTGCTCCTAAAAGTTTGCGCTTAGATGCTTCAGTAGAAACTAAAGGAAGGACAAGAAATCTGTGCTGCTTGCACCAGCCTAAGAAGACGAGGTACTAAAATGATGAATTTGGAAACATGAGTACTGAGAAACGGAAAGATGTTTCAGTATCCCCGGTCATATGCTCCTTCCTCCTGCAGCAGAGGGGGCTACACTTCTGTCGTCGAGGAACTGTAACCCCAAAATGAATTATGTTGTCTGCAGCTGTTTGCATATGTACAAAATCATAACAAAGAGATCATCTCCAGGACAGCTCAGGGTCATGGCTGGAGGAGCTGGATTTTTCTGCAGAACATCTGCAGATCCCCCTGCAGTGATGATTACCAAGCTGTGTGTCATGTAATGAGGGTCTAAATATGACTGAGGCTAGAGGCACTGTAGGTAGATGGTTAATGAGGTGCTAATTGAGGGAGAAAAAAGTGAAAGAGGGAAATGAGTAAGGAGGCAGGTTTATCAATTCAGAAGAGTTCTGAAATTTGGAGTATAAATACAGGGTGTTTTTGGCTCCAGCTCCTATTCCTTCATTCTCACCTGTTCAGGAGATTAACCTGTCCTGTGACTCAGCTGGAGACCTCATTGTCCAGCATGACCACTCTAATGGTGCGTACATATGGAGCTCATGTACCATTTCATCTTGTTGCCAGCTCTGCTTACATGGAAGAAGGAAGCAGCTGATGGGGTAAATGTCTGTCAGGAGCTCCTGAGAGGAGCTGTGCTAGAAGTTAACTTCTAGCTGATTCTGTGCTAGAAGTTAACTGATGCCATTGGCTTGCCCCCTTCTCCAGGGGTCTTGGCATCCTCCTGACTTTGGGCTTCAGTGAAGGATGAAGTCTCACATGAAGTAAAGATAGGGCAGGAGAGGTCCATGGGTGGGCAATGTCAGAGCAGAGGCTCTTGGAGCTGCAATCACGTACATAAAAAGCCTTAGAAGTGAGCTGAAATACACCATCCTATACTGTAAAATCATTTAACCTTCCTGTTACTAGTCAGCCATGGCAGAAAAATGAGGATTGATACTTGTTAATCACAGTTTTGGGGGCTATTTGAGACAAGTCTAGGGGGACCCAAAGGAAGTTGTAGATGGTTTGAGTCTACGCTCAAGTCTATCCACTGCTATCTTTTCTCTGCTGTAAAAGCCTCACTGTAAAAGTTGCTTGAGATTGTAGTCTCATTATCTACCTATGCCCATTGCAGGGAAGATCACAGATTCTGTTTCCTTCTTCTGATGGTCTCTCAGTCTCTAAATTGCCCAGTAAGTCAATTATTGTGGGTTCCTCTAACCATCCCATTCCTGTGACAAGCATCTGCCCTCTTTCAACTCCGATGTTAAACGTTCTTCTTGCATTTCTGTCTTGCCAGTACGCTAGGGAATGATACATAGTTGAAAAAACCCACTATTTTCCTCCCTTCTTCTCTCCAATTTTGTCTTCTGAGAATGGTCTTGATGGAAATATTTTACTTGAATGTTGTCAATTTTTATATTAAGACATTATAGACTGTATACCAGCGGACTCAGTTTCTCAATATTATTTAATTTTTATTTGAAATGTTTGATTTTTAAAAAATATAACTAGGGACTAAAACCTAGCAATTTAAATTTCAGTAACAGCATTGGTTCAGAGTTTTCATATGCCATAAATCAGTTCCTGTGGTTTAGTTTCCCTTTCTTTGAAACACAGACTGTGTTACACCCCCAGTTGTTGCAGTGTGGGCAGTAAGATTATGATAATCAATGATCATTCTTTGATTGAATGAGGATACCCATACACATGCAAAATGCTAGCGTTTCATATATTCCTCATGCCTACAATTTCCTCTCGCCTTTCAGGCTGAATGGCACTGAGTTGCTGTTCAAAACAGAATTAGATCCTTTGGGAACAGCAGGATTTCCAAGGTACAACCATGTACAATGAAAGATGTGATAAGTGCTGAAGTTGTTTCCTAAGTGATATGAAGAAAATTAAAATTATACTAGTGCTGATGAAGGTGAGCAGCAAGCCTTAGATTTAAACAAGGAAAATGACAGCATTATCAGTCGGGTATCATGGCAACCAAGGAGCCTAGAATTTGGTGTCAACTTTCCAATCATTGTCTCTTTTCCTGGCATAGCAAGGTACATTTTCCTTTCGGGAATTTAATCCCTTCTCCACTGGAGGTCATTCAAAAATTTAAGCACCTGAACACACTCAAGAACTTAAGGAATCCAGATTGCTCCTGCATACCTGCAGCTATATATTTGTAGAAAACAAAAAGGAAAGAATCACCCCCAAAACCCCACAAAATTAAAACCACTCCCTCCAGACAGCTCTGTCAAAGCCTGGCAGAAAAATCACAGCTGTATAAGGTGCTTTGTTTGTTATTGCAGCATCCTGGTTGATACGAATTTCATGCTCAGTGTTATCCAGTGGCTGGAGTTAAAATACTGTAAATCCAGTTCCTCTCTGGAGACAGCAGAGGCCATTTTTTGCACAGTGAGGCTGAACCAAGGATAGGAGTAAAGCTAGAGCTCTACCATGAAAAGTCAGCTTTGAATTTTACACTTGTCTTCTTGTAGACACATACACATGCTCATGTCTGCATTACAGTCTGGGATGAGAGAACTGCAAAAGGCTTTAAAAGAATGGATTTAGTCAGGGACAACTTCTCTTTGTGGCAGAAAAATGAGATTATGATGTAAAATAAATCAGTGGCAAAATTAGAAAGCAGAAAGTCTGAGATCTGGAATACTTAATCTTTGACCTGTTCTTCAAATGATGACAAGAGCAATCAGGCTACACTGGAATCCTCTTACTCTGTGTGTGATGAACATTTAATGTATTTCTAAATTGCTAACTGGAGGGGATTTTTTGAGACTGGGTTCTTTTTCTGTCTGAGATAAAGACTAAGAACAGCTGCAAGATATAAATTGAAGACTATGGTTGATGCAGATGGGGTACTACCTCTTCCTAGCAGATCCAGGAGGGAACTAATTGCGTCCTTCAAATCACGTGTATAGACAATGCATGCAATTTCTTTTATCATATAGGTATCAGCAGTAGACCAGACAAAGAAGGTTCTTCAGTTTTCCTGTCTGGAGGAGTTTACCTGTCTAATACCATACAAGACAACAATGTGAGACAGTGCTATTACTTTTATGCAAAGCTTTTAACCTCAACTGTATGGCCTATGCATGATCTTTACTCTTCCATTTGTTTATTGAGCTTAAATAACAGATTTGAAAGCCTCTGAATTTTAGTCAGTTTTGTGCTTGCTTTTAAAACCTGATAAAGGATCGATTGAATACTGTTAAAAAAAACCCAGAACCCAAACAAAAACCCCAAACAAAAACGTGTTTGATGTATGATTATTCAGAAAGTCACAGCTGAGTTTAAAATCGTGTTTATACTGAACACATTACTAGGCCAGTGGGAATCGACCGAATTTCTCACCCCACTGCTAAATTTCACTGAATATGAGAGTCACTGAATATAGGTGCATAGACTTACAGACTGGTTTGGGTTGGAAAGGACCTTAAGATCATTCAGTTCCAACCCCCTTCCATATAATTTAATCAGTATCAACCTGGGCTCATCTCTTCTCCAGCAAAACAGAGAACTGGGACAGGACTGCAGGGCTAATTGTGTGTCACCATGGAAAGGTCTCTCACAGAATCTCTCCAAAAGCCAAGCTCTGATGAATAAAGTGGTAGGACACTTGGAATAGTGGCTCTGTTAGATAGGATTGCAGAGTGGTTATCTATGCCTGTCACTTGGAAATGCTCATCACAACATCATCTTCTGTTTCCAAATCCCTTCAGAGAGATAGTATGTGACATATAGTATGTGATACAGGATTCAAGCATCAGTTCAAGCAAAGTGATTTTGTTTCTCTGGAATTTCAGTGTCAGGAGCCTGCATGTGTAACCTGTGCTCAGCTTTATCTGGAAGTTACCAAACATTGCTGTATTTCTCTGGCACAGTGTTTCCGGTGCTTCTGAGTCTGTTGCTGGATATGCCTAGATGTACTTTAATGTGGAAAACAATGCTTTGTATTTAATCCTCCTCCCACACAGACGTGTAACTGCACAGTGTGATCTGGGACCTCGGAGATGGTTTGTGGTCTGAGGACAGGAAAACAAAAGCTGAAGGAGCTTGTTTATTTCTGGATGAGTGACAGAAAGGGCGGTGCTGGGAAGGATGCTGTTTGGAAAGGAGAGAGACATTAATGACATGAGTGGTTGTCAGACGTAATAGTCCCCCAGGGCTATTTTAATTAATGCACGGTGTCTCAGCCTCACATCTGTTGCAGTGTCACTTCCTCCTCCACAACTGCACCTCAGAGAGGGGTTGTGTGTATGAAAGTGGAGATTGGGAGCTTTGCTGATTGCCTTCCACGTGAGAGAAATACATACCTGCTATACCATCTAGCATTCCTCTTAGGGCTGCTACAGTGATAGGATGTATGGAAGGGAGCAGAATTTGGCCCTTTTGGTCCCCCAGAGTGTGTGTTATATCCTTTCAAGGGAGAAGATATCCCTTGGTCTGTTTCTTGTTTGACTTTTCCTTCTCATCTTTATTTAAGGTTCTTATGTTACACAGTATATTTATTGCTGGAAGTTATATGAAGGACAATAAAACCTTTCTGCTTTAAACATAATTACCTCCAAATCAGAAGCAGGAAAAAGCATGTTGTCTCCTATAAATGTGTTGCAGGTCATATGAATCATGTCAAAAGTTGGAATTAGGTAGGGAATCTTGTACAGCGAAGTGCTATATATAATTTCCACATAGGCATTTTCTCTCCAAAAGCTGAAGCCAAAGTATGCTTCCTCCCTGCCACCTCCTCACTTCAATGCCCTCCCCAAACTGCTGTCTGTTCAATGGCACCGCACTTGCTAGAGACTTTAGTCAAGTCCATGCCTCTGTGAAACAGACTGAGAGCAGAGGAGACTTCTTGCTGGTATGAGAAATACTGGACTGAAATAATTTAACAGTAAACATTATGCGACTAATCCTGCATCTCCCGTTTTCTTTTTGACCGGTAGAAAACTGGCAGCTGCCAGACATGGAAAATGATTTTCTAATGTGATTGGTCTGAACCATCCTGCAGTTAAGAGGGCTTTGTCAGTTTTTATTTTTTCAGAGATATTTTACTGCATTGGAAGATACAAAGTGTAGGAAAGTCTTTGCTCTGAGTTTGTCTGGAGTGATTGCCTTCTCTTTGTGACTGATTTTAACAGCAGTTAGCAAGGGAGAATGCTTATACAGTCTGAATTGGTTAGTGAGGAAGATGTAGGATGGATAATTTTCAGATAGATAATTGACTGTACTATCCCCTTCACAGACCTATCACAGGAGAATGAAATAGGGAAACAGAAAGCCTCTGCATTTCTTGCAGGGAGGTTAGTAGAAGGTGTTTTAGGTGAAGTTTATGCCATCAACTGCATTTTTCTTTTGAACTCTTCAGAAACTCAAACCAAAATTCCTAGTTTGTACTGTTACTGCTGCTGCTGGAACATGGTAATTTTTAGGGTATCTAGTCATGGAGGACAACCTGAACGTCCTACGTGCTGTACAAACACCAGCCTTCAGTGGATGAGGTTATAATTAAATATATTCCCACAGATCATGAAATATAACCTGAAGGGATTTAAAACAAACCCTTCCACCCTGAAATACAAGTCTGACTCATCTCAGCACAAGAACTAAACCATGTAAGTGGAGCTGAAAGCAAGCCAATGCAGAAGTTGTGCGGCCAAAGGAATGGCTGTTCAGTTGCGGGTGCATCCATCCCCCACAAGAGATATGTCAAACTCCTCCATCACACTGGTGGAAATCGAATCATGTCAGCTCAAAGATAAGGAGGTTGGTAAGCCTATTGCTGTCTCTATCGAGCTTCAGTTTCCATTTTGACTTCAGCACCCTGCTGTCAGCATTAAGCAGAAGTCTGCAATTTATCTCCCTTGTGACTAGCAATTCAGCTGCAGAGTTGTTCTCAACTTGTTCTCCATCTCCTTTTCATTTTCCCTCTATTAATGCAGTCGCCCTTCCTTCACCCCACTCTGGGGCATCCCATGATTGCTGTTGAAGGAAGACAAATTGATGTGCTATTGCATGGGTGGGCTTTCCACATTACTGACAACACTCGCCTCAGTGTGTGTTCCTTATGTTTTGGACAGTCCTTTCTCCCATTCCTCCTCCACTGCTGTGGAGAGGCCAGGAAGGCTGCAGGGGACAGAAGGTGGTTGTTTTGAGTTGTGGTAGTTTCAAGACACGTGGCATATCCAGCCAACAAGGTGTGAGGTGTGGGCCATGGGATCTGACAGTGAAATCCTGCTGAAATCCCAGAGATCCCTGTCCTAGAGGTCACCTTAGAGTAGTGACATCCCAGGTCCTGGAGACGGGCAACCCTGAGGCCTCTTCTTGTCCAGCAGCATGTTAGCTGTGCTGCAATACCTATTGGAAAGGTGTGGGGATTTTGCTGCTATCATTATAACCAGCCCTTGATAGACACTGACTGTCACTAATGTTAGCACTGAGGAGGCTGGTGTTTCAGCTCATGACACCATTCTGGGTGTATCTGCAATCAGGTTGGAGGTATTTTCTGCTGCGCCTGCAGTCTGACTTCCTCTTTCAGGAAAGGATGAGGATGAGTCAGTATCTTTCTCTGCTGAATTTCAGAGAAGTCTGTAAACTGGCTTGAAAAGGCTTCCCAAATTCAGAGAGCTCATATTAGCTGAGCAGCATCCCTGCTTCTGAGAGAACCTGATTAACTTATGGGCTGCTAATTTCCATGGAAGTATCTTTTGTGAACCAAATCTCCCCCCAGGTCCCTGCCTCTTTGTCAGCAAGCATCAAAAGCTTGTAGTGAAGCCTTGTATTACTAAGATTTCATTACTTACACTAAATATACTCCAGAGCATTTATTAATGTACTGTAAAGCAAAAAGAATAATTAAAAATAAACTAAGCTTGTCAAAGAAATAAGATGCATCTTAGGCTCTGTGATCGTAGCTTCTTTTTTTGATAATTGCCCTTGTTCATTTTGCCATTAATTCAGGGAGTGAAAGAATTGCAGTGCAGTCTGCAAGATATTAGAACAGTTTAATGATGCTTTACCTTAAAAAACAAGGGCCAGCACCTTCATTTTCATAAGTGGGGAGCCAATGACAGAAGCCTTCAAGTCTTTTACATCAGAATTTTAATATCTTAAGTGATTTCAAGAAGAGATTACAAAGGCTCAGACCACTGTTCACAGTCTACCTATTTGAAATAGAATCAGTTCTCAAAACATTTAATGACCGCTTTACAGGCTGAATGGGTGTTTTCTGTTAGGGTAACCCTTTTACTTCTAAAATAGAAGCTTCCAAAATTGTCATTCATAGCCCACATTGCAGGCTCCTTCTTGGCAAAACTTTTCTATGACTCTGTTAAGACAGTGACCAGAATAAAATAAGGACAAGGTTAAAAGCTAACAGATGGAGACCATATTCAGAGATGGTTGGATGTTCCCATGCCCCTATCATGACATCTTTAGAGCTGAGCCTGTACAGAAACAAGAAATGCATTTTAAATTAAATCAAGCTATTATTGTCTTGACCTGTGGAACAGAACTGCATTTGTTTATCTGTCTTTTAGTACCTCTGTCTGACAGGAATATAGGGAGAATTGCCTCAACCCCATTAATGCACTGAAGCTCATTCAGTTGCATCGTTTTCCCAATGGAAAATTAAGGAAATTAAGAAAATAGAAGTGTTTGCAGAAATTTTGCCAATACATGCAGATGGAATTAAAAAAAAAAGCATCATTCATATATAGTAGCTGTTGGGTTTTTTTTTTTGCTCTTATTCAAAATGGTCTTCTCATTTCTGTACTCCAGGGAAAGAGACATTTGCAACCAACCATGTTTGCAACCAGAAGAATAATTAGGAAGAACAACAGCATTTATCTCAGAGCTAGCAGTACATTTTGAGTTTGTTCTCTATGGTGTTTTTTCTTTTGTCCTGACCTAATGGGATGTGTTTCTCAGATGTAAATGATACAGAATGGGGGACTGTTTGTGGAGCAATTACTTTCCAGAAGATGTTTGCATGCTAAAATGCTGCTCTGTTGGTTAAGTTTAGATCATTAAGGAAGAGAATAACCCATCCTGTTCATAAAGATAGGCTTGAATGAAAATATGAGATTCATATGCACTGCCAGCTGTATGCTTTTTTCTGTTTTACCAGCTGAATTCATGTGTGGCAGTGAAAAGTCTTTTATTCCTACTTTACCAGTGTATCACTGCATGACCTTGAGGAAATGCTCATCTCTTATGTCTCCACCTGCTCAAGATCACCCTCCATTCATGAACCCTTTCCAGGAATACTACCTGTATCTTATAGAACAATATTTACTGGCAGGCATTGAAGTACCTAAACAAGTAACACAGGAAAAATTATGTAGGAAAAAATAAGTGGAGAAGGCATCTTCAGGCGATCCTAAGGCCAGAGGTAGAAATGAACACATTTCCACTAACTGGAGAGAATTTTGGTCCAGTAAACTGCCTTGTTGAGATACAGATTGACATTTTTCTGACCCTGGGAAGAAGCTTCCGCCATGACCTCCATGCAGTCTCTCAGGAGAATTTGCATGGCCTCCCTGCAGCCTCCTGCAAGGGATTGAACTGTTGTTCCCAGTGGTCTGATCTTTCATGTCTTTAGCTTCGACAGATAGAACAATGGATAAACAGGTCTCTTGGTCAAGGGAAATCTGATGCAGGGTTTCTCATTCTTGCCTTGTCTGACCAATAGAGGAAGGATGACTTCATCTTTTTGGTCCCCAGTTTGTTCCTGTGGACTCTGGAGTCAAGGTGCAGCCTGTTTGCTGAAGCTTCCTTTTTGGATGTCTAACCACTCTTCCCTATACTTTGTTTTCCTTTTATTTCCCTCCTTTGACACTTTTCCTTTTGGAGCCTGCATTAATATAATCTTTTTTTAGCAGAATCCTGCTCCATGTTTGCATAGTACCTTGCATAGTGAGATCCTGAGGCAACTGTAGCTGACAAAGACGATAAAATCCTTTGAGAAAGGGTAGCAAATTTGTTTCCATGCTACTGAGATGCTTCTTGTTAAACCTTGAAATCTTTTCACCTATGGGTATGAATGAGATGTGGTATTTTTAGTCACAGTTCTCTTAGGATGAATATGGGCAATAGTTCTTGTAAAGTACTGATGCCTTGACAACACAGTAAGCTCAGTCCCTTTCCAGTGTTTTGTATTAAAAAAAAAATTAAATAAAATAGAGTTCTGAGAGGTTAAAAGAGACTTTTATTTTCTTTGCACATTTATTCTAAGATCTGATGTTCCAGATGGGAACAGAGAAAATAAAAATGTGGAGACCCATGATTGTATATTTAAGACAAAGTAACAGAATTTTAAAATGTTTTGTTTTCTGGGAAATTAAATGCTTTTTTTTTTAAATTTTATCTTTATAATTGCATCTGCTGGTTCAGCTGGAGGAGGTGGTCTGCACTGGCTTACAACAAAGACAAGATAAATAGGTTTTTTACAGTGTGCAGCCAAATCAGATTTCCATGCCCCTAAGAAGGAAAGTACTCTAAACCAAGGGGGGAAATCTCATCTGGGGTCAGCATGGGCCCATGTTCAGACTTTCAGCTGTGGCTCCTCTCAAGGCTCTTGCAATCTGGAGTGATACAAACAGCATCCTCCTCAAGGCTGCTTGGACCTGTCTCCTTGTGCAGTCAATGAAGAGAAGAACCTGGAGCATTTCAGTTATGTACATGTGGTATGGAGCTGGAGCATGGCCCACTTCTCATTGCATACAGTCAGACATTCTCCAGTAGGCAGTGAAAGGAATTGATTAAAACCATACTGAACTTGGGTACCAAATCAGCCTCCTAAGGTCTGTACTTGGCTTTCCATGCTGGAGCGGTTTCTTTCTGGAAGCCTTCTGAATGTGTAAGAAATGGTTGTTCTTCTAGGGTCAAATGCTGATGTAAGAAGGGAGAGATGGGTTTATATAGCTGGCTGAGAAAGGAAAAACCTTTGAGGAATGAATGCACAAGAAACCTGCAAGATTTAGACATTGCAAGAATCTAAACTCTACGAGAAGATGCTCAGGTCCTTGGTTGGAGTTGTGGGCAGCACAGCAGTGAGGCTTGCAATAACTGAGAAAGGTAACGATGAGGAAGGTACAAAAGGTGAGCTTTGTTTTAACCTGTGTTTGAACCTGTGCTAACAGCCAGGTAGGAGAGAACCAATGGCTGAGACATAGGCTATGTGAGGGCTGACTCATGGTCGTACTCTTAAGTTTCTCTTTTGAGAAATCAGTGGAGACTTGTGCAAAGATAGCAATGAGGCAGAAGGAAGAGAAGAAGCAGAACAATTAGGGCTGGTTAAGAAGAAACAGAGTTTCCCTTGACTTGTTTTGAGTCTGGTCATCAATTAAACCCAGGTTATTTTAGAAAGAGTTTAAAAGTTCCCACTGCCACATGCTCTGGGGCCACTGGAATGAGATAAATTTTTCAGGCTATTCAGTTTCTCATGGATTGGTCTTTTTTTTTTAATGCATTATGTACACAAACCAGACATCTGTCCACACAGGGGTTATTTAGAAGTTATAGAAGGCATGTTTTCAACCATGAGATGATTTGACTATCCCCTTAAGTGATCAGCAGCCCCAGATTGCTCATCTGTCTTCTCCTCAGGAAGGGAAGGTTCTTTTTTACCCTATTTGCAAAGGTTTGCCTTGTTGCTTTTTTCCTTTTTTTTTTTTTTTCAGGCAATATAATCCTAAAGTCACTCCTCAGTAGCTGGGGAAGCCTGACAGGACACAGCAAGGAAGGAGCAATGTGGTCTGCAGGCTGTTCCAGGTAGTCTGTGTCCCACTTGCCTTTTCCTACCTCATTCAGTGTGGATGTGAACTCATAGGTGAATACACCTCAAGAGTTGTCACTCCCATTCCAAGACCAATGGGTCTTGTGTGTGAGATACCTAATGAGGTATAGCATTTCTAGTCCATTAGATGGCATGACAGGGAGTTGTACTGCCATAGCCAGGGACCTTGCCTTCCACAGGGCCAGGGGCTTTTTCTGCCTGAGAAGCCCCCAGTCTCTGGGCTGGTCTTAGCTGGGATTGGTGGTGTTGGAGAAGTCTGAAGAGCAGGAAGGAAGCTCTGGCATTTCCTGCAGATGTAATGCCATATGCCCTGGATGTGGTCCAAGATTTACAAGGAAGACACAATCATGATCTCCTACCTTGAGGCTTGAAGCAGAACAACTCCGTAGATGTCTGACTAGACTGCATGACAAACCCTACCTACAGCAGTGGAAGCGGTGTCCATGGACTAAGAGTCTTCATCTCAGCCTGTATAAAATCTTGCTTCACATGAACCTCTGTGGAAGAGATTTATGAATTGATAAGTTATTTTGTGGTTGATAATTTAATAGTCTCACTTAACTGCAATAATATCCTTGTTTTTCTTGCCTTACAGTCAAAAGATGACTTTGCTGAAAGCACAGACAAAATTGTCTTATTGCTTTTCTGGGGATGAGTATTGTCAAGATACATATTTCCAAACCAATATAGATCACATTATTCTTTTCAGACCACATCCTTTCTCCTCATGTCCTTGCAAGCAGCCAGGAATATAAGACCTCCAATACAAAGAAAAGTCTGTAACCAACGCCACACTGTCAAAGTACCCCACTTATATGATGCCGATAAATCAGGCAGGCTGAAGCCATTTGTCAAAAAGACATTTACTTAAATCAAATTCACATTGTGTGCAGGGGATGGTTGGGATGTTAGTACTTGCTAAATAATTAATCAGCTCAGGATTTGTTTCAAATACAATGCAGTAACAACAACAAGAACAAAATGAGGCTTTCCGCTAATGTGGCATGAGCATTTGAAGAACATTTAATTATGTCATCCTTTGATCAACACATGCAGCCTTTAAATATAGACAGAGAAAAAGAGTTTCAATGGGGTGGTTAATAACCTTCTTGTCAACCAATACACATTATTAGAAGAAAAAAGAACTTACTGTTTTCTGTCCTATTCTTTTCAGCATGGAAATCACTGTTTTATCTTTGTCTCCTAAATCCCTTGGTGTTTCCAGGCAATATTTCTTGTGGTCTTGGAAAGCTGTGACAAAATCAGTGTGTGTAGTTCAGTGTGTGTATTTCTGATCTCTAACCTATGCTGCACAAAGCCACTAACCCTCACCGTAATACTGAGTATCAGAATCAATCTTTAGGAGTCCTGGAAGAGTGCACTTTACATAACCATGTCTTCCCCCTGAGAAGCTGTTTCACGGCCCCTTGGGTTGGTCAGTTTGTCTAAAGGTACAGCTTCCACAGGGCAAACTGGGGAACTGAAAAGTTCAGTTATTTTGAATTTCAATGTATTGATCCCAAGGCGGTGTGACTACACTGTCCTTTCAACAACAGCTACCAATTAAGAGAACAGCAGGGAATCCATCTTCTCTGCAGCATCAGTGGAGAACCCATCTGCTCCTATCTTTCTGGAGAGACAGCAACATCTCCTGGGGCAGGCTAATACTAATTTCAAACTCAAACATGAGCAAGGTGATCCTTGCATTTACGCTTTTTATCAAAGTTGACATAGATCTGTATGTTTTTTTTCAGGCTTATGAAGCTAGGGGATGAGCCCCTCCCTGAAGGAGTGCTATTTGTTACCCCCATTAATGACTCAGTGGGTTAAGCATATGCCTTGTCAGCGTTCCATAAATTCTGCATTCTACTAGTCTTGTTTCTTTACAGGATCTCTTTTGCTTATCCCAGTATACTATTTATCCCAGTACTTTGTAGGGTTAACAACATGAATACTGTGACATTTTAAATTCATTCCATAAGTTTTTTGAGAATGGAGGCTCACAATGTTATAGGGAAGATTCATGGTCTTCTAGAAAGTGCCCACCTGAAAGATGAAAATGGTTGATGGGATCTCACCTTGTTGTCAGCTGGAACAGGATACTTCTCATTGATATGCTTAAGATGTTACATCTATTTATAACATCTGGCTTGATAATATTTTTAGATACATTTTTTTGTTTTGGTAGATTTAAGAGACCTTTCAATCTGAACCTACCTTGTAGGGTTACAAGCTGCTTACTCTTCATGGGCAGTTCATGGGCGTTGTAAATATGGCGCAAGATCCTTCCCTATTTGAGGGCATGGAACAAGGAGATTCCCATGGGATCTCCCTGACATCTGAAACACTCTCATATTTCAGTACTTGTCACTTGTTTGGTAGCCCACCTTTTGTACTACATTCTCAGAGCACATTTGATACAGACAGAATCTACGCAGGACTTGACTTAAGATGAAGAAATTCATACGTCCGTTTATAGGAAGACAAAGTGAGTTTGAAAGAGGTTAAATGATTATCCACAACTTGAGAATAAATCAAAGGCAGAACCAGGGGCAAGCTCCTGGGGTGCTGACACCTATGCCCAAAAGACAAACATGCATTAAGAAAAGGAGCAGTAAATCAGGCAGTGCTTCCGAGTCCTCTTGATTAAGGAAACAATTTGTACAAATGATTTTCTAGGAATTTATTGCTGATACCTGCTTCCTTTCATGTGATGGAAGAGTGACTTCCACTCTTACTCAGCAGCAACTAGACAGCATGAAACATCAAACTGTAGGAAGTAAGAGGGAATGCTCAATTTAATAAAAAAATCCATGACTTTTTGTTAGAATAAAGAATATTGTGAGGAGCTTTCATTTGTGTGTTAATTTTTTTTCAATTTTCAGAATTATATTTTCATAAGCCCTTTGAGCTGCTCAGCACACTGCAATTCTTGTTAATTTCCTCTTTACCAGGTTTACCGCCCTTAATTATAGCTGAAAGCGATCTTTGTCTCAAGAAGATGAAAACCCTTTGTGAAAATGCATCGATGCAGTTTGTTTCCAAACCCAGATATATTTCCTAATTAGTTGCTTGTTGTAATAGGTTGCATAATTAATGAAAACCCAGGCAAATAGTCAAAGTAATAATTTTCTTTGAACAAATGTACATAAAAAGGAGAAAACTAAACTCTTACTTTAATTAAACTGCTTTGGAAAGGCACTGTCAACATCAAAATGAGTATTAGCCTTTCTGGGCTGTGCAATATTTTACATCTTACCTGTCTGTTAATCAGTTTAGCCAAAAGACCTGACACTGCCAGGAACAAAACCTCTTATTTCAACAAGCTAAGCAGGGTTAGGCTTAATTCATGTTGCATGAAAAATGCTAATGAGAAAGCTTCCTGGGCAACCCCACTTTTCAGTTTGCTCTGATACTACCATGATGCCTATTTAATGACTGGCTGTAATGCCGCAGACCAATGCCAACAGGAATCAATCGGCTCCAGTGACACATTTCCACACTTCCCTTGCAGCAGTTCTGAGTGTCACCAGTTCAGCCTCTTGATCTGACAGAACATGGGCAGCATTCACCCACCAGGCAGGAGGTGGCATCCACTGTTTGGCCCCTGAGACTGACGACTGGTGAGCACTGTGGGATGGAGCAGGGGTGTATGTTGATGTGCTGGTGGGAGGACTGATCTTTTCTCAGTCAAGCTTCAACTCAGTTCCAAGATCTCCTCTGGTTTGGGGATCTTTCCCTGGGTGGCATTGTTCCATTTCTCTCCACTGTTTCATATCTGCTGAGGCAATATTCGTGTACTTCAAGATTTGTAGCTGAGCATGGAGCATGTGTTGTTTCAGGAGACAGATTGATGCTGTGGTTAAAGCAAGCTCAGGGATTTCAGGGCTTTCAACCCTTGTCTCTGACAGGGGAACTGAAGATTTCCCCCCTCTTCTCAGTTTCGAAGTTAGTCGTTTTTCCAGCATGTGCTCTGAAAACATGATCTGGCTTCTCAAGGTTCCTTTAAGGCACCATTATTTCTTACAGCAAAATGCCACAAGATGCTAATAAAACCACTATCCAACAAAAGGATCTGCATGACTTTCATAGGTAAAACACAGCAACTGGAGCCTCCTTCCTCCATTTTGCAGCAAGGAGAAACTTCTCACTACTCAAGAGAGTGCTAAGGCAGAGTCTCTTGAGAGAGGGGTGCTGTTGTCCTTGGTTGAAGACGATCCTGCAGCTCCCTCAAGACCCAGCAAGGATAAGCCTTAAGAACCCCACAGTCTGAAACATGCTCCAAGTATCATCAGCTTTTCTTGGATATGGTATAGGGAATCTCCAGGGATCTTCAAAAGCAGCATCTGCAACTCCATGGTTTTGTTTCTTTGACGTCTAAAGATCAGAGTTGATGTTTGATTTAATGCCATACATTTGTACTCACTCCATTACATTTTTATCATTGAGGTACTGTTTCTGGGACAAATACAACATCCATTAGCAAAGCTCTGCAAGTGACAGATAAGTCTGTTCTGCTTTTTCGTAATGTAGCACCCTCCTGGTTTTTTACAAATGAGAAAAGGAAAAAGGGTGGCACGGCATATTTTGTTCTGTCCTGTTGTATAGGGCAGGCCTGCTTCCTGCCACACAAAGGACAATTGAAACAAAACAGAAGAGAAAATCTAGCCAGAATCCTCCTGTCTTCCCCCTCAACAAAGGACTTTTCCCTTCCCCAAGAACCAGAACATGATTCCTGACTGATGACAAAATAAAGAAAGAGTTGAGATGAGATGACTTAAAGGTAGTTAACTTACTTGGAAGCTTTTGGTACTGTAAGAATTTATGAACAGTAGAAGGGAAAAGAATTCATGGTTGAATTTAGATTCTGAATTCCCCATTGCTACACTGACATTAAATTTTCAGGATGTTTTTGCATGTATAAAACACAACGGCTATCCTGTGGGAAGTATAATTGCAATTAAAAAAAAAGGAAAGAAAATAAGTTATGAGCATACAATCAACCCTTGAGGGAGGGAGCCAATATCTGAGAGAACTGAAGGAATCAAAGCTGCCTGAAATCTTTTAAGGCACAGCTTAGCAAGAAGTTAGGGAGGAAAGGCCAGAGCAGGAGTTTCCAAAATTAAAATGCTAGGAAGTATATTAAGAAAGAAGTAGAACCAGAAATGGGTATAAATGCCCAGAGAAGGATCTAGAGTTCACCAAACACTTTGAAATAAGAGTAAGAGGCCAAAATTAAGAGTCCAAGCTCACCGGAGTAGTGGGAGCAGATTTAAAATGAACAAGAGGAGCTTGTTCTTCAAAAAAATTGTGGTAAACTGGTGTAATTCATTTGCTGGGGATATTCTGGATGCAGACTTACATGGGTTCAAAGGAAAGCTAGAGAAATATTTGGAAAATAGAGATTTTTTTGACTTATTAAATAGGCAGGCCACAGGAGGCGTAGGGAAAACGTTATATATAATTGTGCAGACTTACTTTCCCCTAGGGGCTTGTGTGTTAGATGGTGTCAGAAAGCATGGCTATTCCTGTGGTTTTTTGCTCAAGCTGGTAGCAGCATGAGAATCTGGAATTTGGGTTCATCGCTATTGTAGACAAAAAAGCAAAAGCCTGTTCAAATATCAGCCCTTCTTCATCTTCCCAAATGTTAATAACATGGCACATACAATGTCCATTTGTGAAACTTTTAAAAATGATAGAATCAGGTAAAAAAACATTTTTCACGTCTTTTTTTTTTTTCTCCTTCAGTAAAATTGTTAACTCCTCTAAAGGTCACCACTTAAATGTGAATAGCACAGCGCACAGCAGATAATGTGCTTCTCCTAGGTAGCAGAACTGAAATAAAGGCTGGGAAGGACTGCAGGCAAGGCTGTGGGACAGGAGACAGATATCATGGTTCTCAGTTGTCCATCATGGGTCCCAAATGGGATAAAGGGTACAAACTGTGAATGAGCATCTGAAATCCCCAAATTAAGAGTCTGGCAGTGTTTGGATCTCATTTTTGAGTCCTTCACAGTCCTAAACAGACTTACATGGAGGCATAGAGAAAAACCCACTCAAATCACCTGGCAGCATCACAAACTCATTAAGAAGAGCTAGATAGCACACATCAAAGCCCCAGTAAAGGCTACCATGTTTTCTGAGCAGAATACACTCACTTCACCTGCCTCTAAAGATTTTGTCACCTTTTGGTCATTCCACTCGTAGCTGCCATTTAAACAAGTTTAAGCCTGTCCATTTTCTCTGGGGTGAGACAACCTGAGCTAAAGGATGATATTCAGACTTCTAATCAAACACAGTTCAGCAACAAACCTTGTATCTCTGTTTTGTTACCAGGGAATGAGCAGCTCCTCTGCATTATGGTCCATCTTCTTCAGCCAGCCCTACAGAGACAGGACAATCTAGTGGGATGGCTACACTTTCCACCCTTGAACTTCCAAAGGAAAACAAGGGGTGGGTTTTGGCCAGTAGATCCCTGAGTGGCAGAGACTCCTGGGTGGCTCTGCAGAGACCAACTCATGTTCATCCAACCTTGTTAACGGTATGGTGTCTTCTTCCTGAAATCCAGGTGTAGCCTTTGTGTCACAGGACAGCCATCCTGGGTCTATCGAAGAGCTAATTGTCTGGTGAATGGCTACAACTTCAGGAAAAGGACTTTTATGAAGCCAGGATCCAGGCTTATCATAGTGACTGGTATCAGAGAGGATATTAATTTGTCCCTTCCCTCCCTTATGGCCTGTTTCTCTTACCTTAAGCTGAAAAATCTTCTCAGCAGAGGCAATACCTTGACTATATTTGTAGATCATGTAACTCAAAAGGGATCTCCTCTTGATATATTCTTACAAAGCAAGAAATAATAATGACAACTTTGCTCTGGTATTTAATAAGGTAGAGCCTTCCAATCCTTATTGCAACCTCCAGCTGCGCAGAGTGTAGGGCCAGGAGGGATGATTAGATTATCTAGCTTAACCACCCATAAAACACAGGATACAGAATTGCATTCTCCATCGCAGCACAAATAATAAATAGAATAGTCCAAGGCAAACTCTTAATATCCAATTTTTAATATCAACTACAATATGCATGTAGAGGGAGACATTAAACAAACCCCTGTGTCTATCAATCTACAACCCCCCCGCCAGTACTTCCACATTTCTTATTGCTCACTGGCTTATTTGCTGTGAAGGAGCAAAGTTAATGCTGAGCTCTGAAGCATTTTTAATGTGAACCAGTTTTGTCCTGCAGTTTCATATTAAGCCCCACCCTTCTTCACCCACCTCTGCTCCCCTTTCTTTCTACTCCTTCATTAACTTAAAAATGAAGTGAAAATATGTCCTTTCTATGAAGCAACATTCAGATTAGTTTACTTTAAGTGGAGTTTAGTGCCCAGGCTGCTAGCTTGAAGCCAACCCTGTGAATCACAGGTTTGATTGCTCTGATAGGGCAGGACAATGTTTTGTTTAAAAAACAGGAGGAAATACAAGGTTTTATGGAGAAACTCTATTAAAGTCCTCAACTTGCCTTTGCTTGAGGTCAAAACCTGTACGGTCCCACTGGAATAATGTGAAATTAGAAAATTTCTAACAGCCTTTTTTTTTCCTTTTTTTTTGTTTTTCCCTTTCTTTGTTATTCTCGTCATGTTTATGCCTGGGGTCTTTTTATTTGATCACTGTTCTATTAATGATCTTGAATCAATGAATGAGCAACTATTGACAAAGTAAACCAACAAATAAAAAGGTGAGGAGCAGGAGAAAATAGATGGTGTGGACAAACCACATACCGTGGGGAGCCACATGGACTTATCAGTGAGCCCTTGAGGTAGGAAAAGATGAAGGGTATCTCTTGGTAAGGGAGATCTGCCACAATTAAGACTACTGAGAATAAAGTAAGGCACAAGTGGACATGGCATGTGGAGTCGTGTGGAAAAATCAAATCTGTCCCTCCCTTCTCCCAGCATATTGCATAGCTTCAATCTGTCATTTGGTGCCTGTAGATAATAAATGCAAACAGTTTTACCTGAAGGCTGGGCTTTGGAGACAAGTGTTACAAGTGTTTAGCCACTCAGGACAGAAGAAACCTGGGTGTGATCAAGGTCTGAAAGAAGCCCACCATGAGCACAGTGAAGATCTGGGCTTGTCAGCTGTAGGAATAAGGATCAGAGAGAAGGAATTCACAGGCAAAAAGATTAAGTTAGGTATTATACTTACTATCGCGAGTTTAACAATTTGTCCACAGTCTGTCATTCACAGCAACTCGCTAACACTTCCTTCACGTTGATTTTCAGCAGTCTCCTGTAGCTCCTGGAAATTCATTTCACATCCATTTCTCAGCTTTTCTATCTGTAAAAATGGGAGGCAATACTTATTTGCACACAGTTAAAATTTATAATTAACACCTTAAAACCCCATTGAGGGTCTATTATGATTTACTTTCAATGAATAGGAACACAAAATGAATTAAGGATCGGTCCTTGTGTTTGCAAGGCAAGGTTTTGTTATTGGTTTTGGCTACAGGGCAGTTTCTGTAAGAAGCTGCTAGAAGCTTCCCCTGTGTCTGGTAGGACCTGTGCCTGCTGGTCTCAAGAAGGACCTGCTGCTGGCCAAGCCCAAGCCCATCAGCAATGGTGGCAGTGCCTCTGCGGTAATGTACTTAAGAAAGGGAAAAAGTTGCTGCGCTGGAGCAATTGTAGGCAGAGGGAGGAATGAGAATATGTGAGACAAACAGCTCTGCAGACACCCAAGGTCAGTAAAGAAGAAGGGTAGGAGGTGCTTCAGGCACCAGAGCAGAGATTCCCCTGCAGCCTGTAGTGCAGACCGTGGTGACTGCTGTCCCCTGCAGCTCATGGCGGTCCACAATGGAGCAGATATCCACCTGCAGCCAATGGAAGACCCCACACTGGAGCAGGGGAAGAGAGTGAGGAGTCTGTCCTGGGGAGGAAGGAACAGCAGAGACGTGTGATGAACTGACCACAGCCCCCATTCCCTAGACTCCGGTGCTGCTGGAGCTGAGGAGGAGAATTTGGGAAGAAAGAGGGGGTGGGGGAAGGAGTTCTTCAGATTTGGCTTTACTCCTTATTCTACTCTTATTTGATTGGTAATAAATTAACTAATTTCCTCATATTGAGTCTGTTTTGCTCATGACAGTAACTGGGGATTGATCCGTCCC